>NC_051846.1:82740010-82808936 GCF_002237135.1 Teleopsis dalmanni
TTATAGGCGCTTTCCGGTATGGCTTTGAGTTCCCTCTGCGAATTCTGTTTTACGTCTTCTATGGATTCAAAACGCGTTCCTCTGAGTGGTAATTTGAGGTTGGGAAACAGGAAAAAGTCACACGGTGCAAGATCAGGTGAATACGGTGGCTGTTCGATGGTATTTATTGAATGTTTGGCCTTAAAATCGTTGATAATGTTGAACAAATTGAGGTGAATCGGAACAAGCCGGGCGTTGACACGTCGCATACACAAATTGTCCACCAAAATCAAACGAGCCATCTCACGACCGATGCCTAGCTCTCGTGCTATCTCTCTAACACTCACATGAGGATTTTTGAACACGATTTCCTTTGCCTTTTCAATGTTTTCGTCGGTGGTAGAGGTCGAAGGTCGTCCAGAACGCGGCATGTCTTCGACGGTCGTACGACAGTCCTGAAAGGCTTTGTACCACTCATAAACTTGAGTTTTCGATAAAACTGATTCCCCATAAGCCTTTTGTAGCATTCGCAACGATTCTGCACACGAAATTTCGTTCGAAAAACAAAATTTGATGCAAACTCTTTGTTCAATATTTTTTTCCATTGTTTTTTTCGCAACGCACTACTGAGGTGAACTGGTTTCAACAGCTGCCGTAAACGAACTGTCTGACAGATCGCGCTCATTTTTGGCATAGTAATTTAAGGAAGTTGCTGCCAAACTACATAAACTTAAAATATCGAAAAATATACAGCGCGCGAATTTTAAATGAGAATTCCCGAAAACTTTTCGGTCACAATGTATATTAACAACTTACAAAAATGTATTGTTGCCATAGGCCGATGCCACTCTAGAGTAATTTTTGAAGATAAATTGTAGTGTATTAATTTTTCATTGAAAATCCATATCTTCTTCTTAGTATCCGTTTCCCCTAGTGTGGCATAGGGCCGCAACAATTCTCTTAAACCGCACTCTGTTAGGTGGTTCTATGCATATATCGTTCCATGTGTAGTGCGCTTCTGTCATTTCGCTTGCAATTTTCCTTCCTTCTTTTTCCTTCTTAACTTAAAGCCGGTGCATCAGAGCGTCTTATGCCTTGTGGGTTCCATGTCAAAGCTTGTCGTGGAATGTATTTATTTGGTTGTCGGATAGTATGTCCTGTCCAATTCCATTTTCACATTTTTATTTCGGTTACAGCAGCTTTCTGATTTGTTTGGAACAAAAGTTCAGCATTTGATATGTGGTTAGACCACCATATTTCTAGGATTTTTCGCAGACAATTTATATACATAAATGAATTTGTGTAGAAAAGCAAAATAAATATTTTGAGAAATGATTTATTATTTATATCATTATTCACAAATTACGTATAATATATTTCTTAATTTGACAGCTCACTGCAGTGGCGTAACTACATTTTTCAGGCCCATAAGCAAATTCTAACTAAGGGCCTCCTACTAACATCTTTTTATACCCTTTACACGAAAAAGTGTTAAAAGGGTATATTAGACTTGTCAAGATTTTCGTAACGCAATAAAGGAAACGTCGAAAATACCATAAAGTATATATCAGTATGTGTAGGTATATATGTATATACTTTTTCAGTTCAAACTACTCTCTCAGCTTTTGAACTCTTCGAATGAAACTTTACACACATACTGCTCACCATTTCATTTGATTAAAATTGGCCTACTAATTCTTATAGATGTATGTATTTTTATTTTTCCTGACAAATTTTTCCAATCCCGAAATCCAGAACACCATTGATTTGTTTGATAAGAAAATAACCAGCACGGCTTACAATATACTGAATCCATTAACTTTAAATAGTATAACCAAAGTCGTGGCACTGTTCCATATTTTGTTTTTAAATTAATAGTATGAAGCATTGAAACTTCTATTTTCTTGAATAGGATCCTTTAAAGATTTTCTTAAAATTACAAATCCAACCTTATAATGAATACATAAATTTATAATGGGGCCCCCTAAGTTCGGGGGCCCGAAAGCATTGCTTTCAGTCGCTTCCCTGTAGTTACGCCACTGGCTCACTGTTCTGCTCAGACATTAGCAATAAAATATTCTTATAAAAAGCATCAAAAAATTACAGGAGAAGTATATTGTGCATGTATTGGTTTCATCACCTTTTCAACAACATCAAATCATGAGTAAAATTTCAATCCACTAGATCCACTAATCTCTAAGAACACTGTTATAAAAATTAATTTGTGTCCTAAGTCTGACTAGATCATAGATATTGAGTAGAAAATGTTGCTATAACGACTCAATTGACTCAATTGATATTATCGTTATTTTTATATGTAAACTAAAATTTTATTACACCTTTAACATCTGTTCCTAATAAACAAATTTTCATAAGTTTCTTAATATATGAAATGTTGTTTTATTGGTGATCACGAGGATGTAGAGCTATTATTGAAGAATAAAGGTCCATTTTTAAAATAATTCAAAGGAAACTAAATTATCTTATCTTAATATAACGAATAATGGATGAACGATATTACTACTTATAAATATAACTGCTTTCAGACTAGAAAACCACAATAAGTCCTTAACATTCAGGTGACACATAAGTATTTTACTCATGTACTCACTCTAACTCTCTTTGCTTTTAATTCATTTTATCTCATGAATTAATCTGACAGTTTTGCATCATTTGTACTTCGAATTCGAATGGACTGAAATTTTACTCATGCCGTTGGGAAGGTAATGAAACCAATCCATGCACAATAGTTTTCCTATGTAATTTTTTTCATTTTCTATTTTTTTTATATAGGTATCTTAATCTTAATGCCAGAACAGTGAACAGCAGAAGTAAAAAATTTATATGTAATTTGTTAATACAAACAAAAAGAAAAGTCAAATTATTTTTCAGAATTTGCATTTCATCTTCCTACGCACCAAGCACAATTTATGTATGTATACGAATTTTCAATCTGCAGAATTCACTAAGTATGGCAAGAACCAAAACTTAATGCTGATGCATTATTTAATTCTCGAAAATTTTTCAAGTTATTGGAATTATTAACAATATTGCTGTACTACTGTACTACATAATGTGAATATAAAACTTAATTTTGACTTGAATTTGTACAAATTACAGTATAATCATAATTTTGATTGTCAAATTTAATTTTCATATGTAAACGGATTGTACTTTATATTTGATTTTGTAAGGAAGTGAGTCCATTGAGCCGAATTAGCCAAATTATGAGCATAATTCTGACAACTAAATTGAATTTATAAGCTGAGAGCCAGAGTTGTTACATCAATCCTTCAGTTATCAAGGTTAATCTAAATCATTATATATAGGTATAATGTAAAGAATTTCACAATAGCTTCAATGATATGATAATTACCTCAATGATATGAAAAATCATAACAACAAAAATTGAACCTGAAAGACAGTGATAACAAAAATATGATTGATATATTAATTTTAATAAATGAAATTACCAACTGAACATATTTTTAATGAAATTGTGTATAAATTAATTTTTCAATATAATATTGTACGATTGTTTAAATGTTTTTTTTTTTGTTTATACTTTTTTTTCCACGCTTTAAAACCACTTACAATCCAATTAAACTAAATTTTGCAAACACACCAATTACAAACCACTTTGAAATTAATGTTTGGTAATTTTTCTGCGCTGGAAACAAATTAATACAATTTAGCAAAAATATAGCAAATCACAAATCTTGGCCATTTGCGATAATTGCAACGTGTCAAATCGTAACGCAGCGCAATCCAACATGTGCCGTTTCGCAGATACAAAACTGAAAAACTGAAAAACTGAGAAATTTTTACATGAACAACTTAAATTAGTTGTCGCTAGATGTGGCCTAAGGAAAACATACAACAACAACAACACAACAATACAACAAAATACAAAAATTGAATAACCAAAATAGTAAAAAAAAATAAATAATACAAAATTAAAAGTTACAAATATATTTTGGTATTTGTATCTTTTTTTATTTGTTTGTTTTTTTTTTGGATTTTTTTGTGGCAGTAGACACTAGTTGTTGTCTGAGCATTGGTACCGGTGGATCGCTTTATTTTGATGAGTCTATTTCGTTTGGTCAAAAACTAATGATGATGATCCTGTGTGTTGCACGCATTTGCACTATTTATAATCGCAACGTCAGATGCACAGATGCACTTCCAACTCTGCAACTCCTCAAATGCAAAAGTCGAACTGGAATAAAAGCTGGACACGAGCTCATCAACCCAGGCACTCGCTCCATTCCTAGGAGATACGAAAAAAATTAAAATGAAAATGTTGTGTACTTTTCGAATGACTTTTGTTTAGTTTTCGGCTTTGGTGAAGCATTTCGAGTGCCAAAAGATCAATGATTGCCTGACGATTGCTTTTTAGTTTCAGTTCACCCAAGAGAGTTGTATTCCACATTTAGAATAGATTAGTAATTGTTAGAGCAGTTCGGTTCGCTGCACTCGAAGAACAAATTCACATGCGATTGTTCATATTTTTCGAACTACATGTGCACTTCATTTGCGGGTATGTGGAGACGAAGGATGCCCTAGGATGTGGTTTTAACTTGGCTCTTCATTTGTACAGTTCATCATTTTTTTATTTATAAATTTTAACAAATTAATGTTGTTTGGGTTGTAGTTTCTTTTTTGCTAAAATTGAGTTGTGACTTTTGGCATACGTGAGCAGTTGAAATGCATCAAACAAACAACTTCATTTGTTTGCAGATTTATTACGGAGACGTGGACTTGTACACTACTTTCGACTGGGACCTTTCTTTGCTTTGAACAGTTTCAATTTTTTTCGGTTTTGTGATTTTGTGGGCTGGCCATGTGTAATCAGTTTTTGAGCGATTTTCTGTTGGCGATGATTAATGTACAAAATTAACAGCAGATATTAACAATTCTTGTTTGATGCCACAAAGAAACAGGTTCTACTAAAATGCATTTCTCACAAAGACATCATGCACTTTGTTTGCAATTTCAAAGCAGACATCTTAGTACATTAACACTTAAAACCTAAACATTTACTTTAAATTAATTTCAAATGCAAATATGAACTTCACATATAGTTTATATGCGTACTTCAATTATATTAGTTTTGGACATATCCTCTACTTTATCATGTCATTACATCCTCTGTGCTGGAAACACTCCGCAATTGTAGATCACAATTTGTAAACCAAACATCACTTGAGCAGAACCAGACCATGGCAGCCATATAACACAAAAGCCAACAACTTTTGCTCAAAATATCTGAAATACAATGAACCACCAAACACGCCGAAGAAATAACTTTAACCTTGACAAAAATCTTACACATGAGTGCCTTAATAGTTCAAATACTATGAGTACTAGAAAAGCTGCCGGCAAAACTATTAAACTGCTATTATTTAAATACTTAACAGTGCATTGATAGTGAAAATACGTGCGCAAAAAACCAGCAAAAACCAACAAAAACTCAAAATCTTCTTCGAAACCTCTAAGCAATAACAATAACAGCCAACAACTTCCATGTAATTCCGCAACTAACAGAGCATAAATCCCAATTCAACGAGTACACTTAGAAAAAATCGCGCAATCAGAAGCTTTTTTCCGTTTCAGACTTCTTGACGGTGGAGTTATGCAATTGCTCTTCAGTAATTACAGTCTTTTTACACTAAACTAGTAACTAAGTGAGCAGTTTAGTTAAATTACACATCATGCGAAGAATCGCAGATAAAATGTGGATCTGGCTCTGATTGAAGAGCATATTATTTTCGAATTAGCGCAAGTACGTACGAGTACATCGGTTTGCTTTGAATCCACTTTTTATGGGTTAACAGATGTCTATCACAGCGTCGAGACTGTGTCGTATTGTCGTATTGTTGTATTGTCTTCGCATTAGGCATCACTCAAAATAATAGCGAAAGAAAACAAAATTTAATAATTTCGCTTTCAATTTCAGTTCAAGTTCAAACTTACAAAACATGCACGACTGGTTCCATTTGACTGCATATAGTTTAAGAAAATTACACACTTAATTTTAGTTTATTATATTTGTTTATATCTTTTTTTCTCGTTTTATAGCAGTGATTTTATTTTGCCACACATATTCGGTTTGTCTATTAAATTTAAAAGCTTGAAACTTGCTCACAAGAGTATGAAATCTTATTGAATCTGACTGAAACACACACCACACTTCAGCCTTATATACAAAAATAGTTCTGAGTCTAGTTCTACAAGTCTTTTGAAAAACTAATTCCACAAATAGTAATCAGAATACGATAACAGTCAGAGATTGTGCTACTCTTAACCCTGAATTCTGTTCGAATCAGAATTTTAAGTTAAAGAATATTTTACAAACTATTGTCAGAGTCAGAGTCAGAAAAGTACTGTCAGAGTGGAGAGTGAAATTTGAGAAACAGAGCTGACATAATATTAAGAATCAGTATTTAGAGCTTCAACTAATCTTTTTGAGCTATTCTTACAATATCTCACATAAACTTCATCTAAGCTTGATCAATTAACTATTAAAGCTTTTATTGAACCTAATGAGATCTCGAAATTTGCCTATGATATATTTTCAGATTTATCAACAGCCTTAGTTTGTGCAAATTGACTTTGAAGACTTATTGTAAACATAGCCCATTATTACTCATATATCGAAATAGTTTATTGTCATTTTTAATAATAATTAAAATATAATTTTGCTATAACTGGAATAACTTGTACGTACTTCTACTATAAGTTGGTTGAAACATATTAACCACATAATAAATATAAAACAAAAATTTAATTTTATTTTTGTTAAATTTTTTGGTACTTCTAATTAAGATAGCTTTGTTGCAATTAATGGCATAATTAGTATTGGACCCAGAGAGGAATATGCTTCAAAATATATCTATAGAAGTTTTGTTTGTATCTAACTTATTAAATTACAGAGAAGTTTCGAAAAGTGGTGAACTAAAACAACATTAATTATTTTTTATATTATTTAATTAATTGAATTTTTGGCTGTCTATACAGCTGTTTCGAGTATTGCCAAAATACTCATCATCAGTAGTCTTGAAATTATTTCATATATTTAATTATTTGTAAATCATTTATGAGACTGCAGATATAAACGGTTGAACTCATATCCTGCCAAATTTAAAGCCTATAATTAATTATAATTAATTATAATTAATTAATTATAACAACAGTAAGAGCTTGAGCAAGCGTTTTCATTTCCAAAATCCTGTCAAAATATCAGAAAACATCCTTCAAAGAGATCTGGACTGATACAAAAAAATGTTAACAGTGTCAGAGATGTCTATACTTGTCTATTAAAGATTTTTGAGTACCAAATCTTTGATTTTCTTCATCTGTTGCTCCTGAGTTAATGTTAAGAGTTGACCAAAGTAATTTTTGTCATTAAAAATTAAAATGGGACCTTCTTTGCATACTTTGAATTGTTTATATCACTAGTAAATTATTTTTTTGTGACATAGCTTGGTGACCAGAGGTGTTCTGCAACATTCTTTTAATAGTTCTCCCGCAGAAGGTTTTTTGTTTGATAAAGTCAGAAAATGTAATAATTTCTCAATTAACTTTTAAATGCAGAGATCGATGTTGACACAGATGTAAATAACAGTACTGCCAATATAAAAGAAGAGTTGCCAGAATTGAAAATTTCTATTAATTTTTTGATCAGTAGTAAAAACGGAAATACCTTAAAGACTAAGAATAAGACGGCAAAGAAAAAATATTTTTAAAATAAATAGAAATTAAACTCTCTTTCAATTCTCACTGACTTACCGTAAACCAAAAATAGTCGTGATCAGCAAGATATAAGTGATAAGACCAAATAAGTGTTGGTGAAAAGATGATAATACTTGATCTTCTAAATAATTGAAGCATAAAAATAAGTAGTTTTTGAACTGTACATATTTCTCTTATAACACTCCAAAGGTTAATTACTTTATTTATTATTTCGAAACAAAACACTGTCAGCTTGGTTTTCTCAATATTGATTTTAGTAGCTCAGCAGATTAGATCATATTTGGAATATCATATCTATTTGGAGATATATCTACACACTAACCTCTATGCTATAGTTATAGAGAGTTTTAAGTATATAAACAAAATTAATTTAATCAAATTTCGTCAATGTAAGACAGATTCTTTTGGAAAAAAATTTAGTTTTGTTTGGCATCTAATTCAAAATTGACTCACAATTTATTATTAGGATATTCAACATTTTCTCAAGCAATCATTGATCATCTGCAAATTCAGGCAAATTAAATTTTTCCCAGCTAATCTCTAACGAAATTTAAGCCAAAATGATCATGTTTGCATTTAGGCTACTTAACTGCTACCTTTTAACTGTCTCTTCTCCTGCTTAACTGCTCTTATTTAATTGACTTTTGACTTCCTAAATAAAAAAGTGGATAGAAATTAAAGTAAAATAAAAGTATAGAAAACTGAAACTGAAGTGTTTTTTGGTAAAAAAAATTATTCGAAATAAATGCTCTTTTAATGGAAACCACAACAGCAAACCAAACAGTAAGGGGGAACCGTGTTACAAGTGCAAACAAAAGACAACACATTTACTTATCGCGCCTCTTTAATGCAAAACTACAAGGAACCGCTAAGAAATCATCAACAATAGAAGAAGCATCAGCAGCAGCTGCAGCAGCAGCATTGGCAGCCGCAACATCATCAGCCTCAGCAGCAGCAACAATATCAGCAATACAAAACACATGCAAAACGTTTTTCTTGAAAACTGAAAAATTGGCAAAAAATTGTTGCTGCAACAAAACTATGAGCAACAACAACAACAACAACAAGAGCAACAGTAACAACAAAATCATCATCATCATCATCATCTGCAGCAGCAACAACATCTCAGCATCAGCAAAAACACTTTGGGCAACTTTTATAGTGGAAGATTTTTTTCTATGCAGCAACTGCAGTCGCTCTCTGTTGCCAATTCTAATGATCCAATTCCCACGAAAAAGGCGATTATGAAGGAGTCAAGGAGGTAGTTGTTAGAGATTATAGTACGGGCGCGGTGTACGTTAGACATAAGGTTGCCAGCACACACAGAGCAATACATAAAGCATAGAGACGAGCTCATTGCTGTTTTACAACTTTCAAAGTTTGCAGTCTACGGCGTGGCGAGACATTTTCGAATTCCATGGCAGGCTTGCGAATGGATAATGTGCGGCCTGAGACAGATTCGCCACCAGCAGGAATGGCAACCAACAGCTCAGTGATAGCAGAAAAACGAACCTGAGATCTGCAATTACGACGAATGAATCATTTTGTTTGCCTAAAATATTGAAAAAAAATTAAAATAGATATGTTGCATGAGTGTGAATCAGGTTCAAAGTATTCCCATTATTTCATAGAATGCACTATTTTCGGAGAAATGCCTAATCGATTTAATGTATGTAAAGCTGCGTCACTCTTCAAATATATTGAAAAGAATTTTTATGAAAAAACTAAAATAGATTACTTTTATCTATATGAATTTTTATTATGATTAACACTTTTATTAGGAGTCCATTCGATTTAATATTTAGGAAGTAAAAATTGGAAAGTATGGAAATTATAGTTTTAAAGTAACATAACTGAGTATGAAGTAATTAGTTATATATATTTTATTTTTATCAATTCTTATTGATATGTTTTAATATTGTATTCATTATTTTAGTTCAAGAGAAATAGAGCTATGCAGCATTACACTGAATAAAATTTCAAGTAAGTTTGGATAGAGTTTGGCAGTAAAAACTGAAATTATTTTTGATTTTTATATACTGTCCTATATAATTTTATATACTTATATATTTTTTAATGGGAATACTCCTTCCTATTTCTACTTCCCCCAAATTAAATCAAATAAATTTCAAATATTTTCAAACTGGACTTCCAAACACTTAAATAACATAAGTTGAAAGGTTTCCACGTCTTTAGTTAACTTATGAACCAAAACTTAAGCACTTCCATAAGGAAGTGTGTGTTGCTATAAAGCTACTAAAGAACAACAAAAAGGCAGGCTCAGGTGGCCAAGCTGGGGAATTGTTCTAGGCCGGCGGAAATATGCTGATAAGATGCATGCATTAGCTTATTTGCAGAATATGGTAGGATGAAAATAAGCCCAGCGGTTGAAATTTCAGTACCCTTTGACCTTTTTGAAAGAAAGCGACCTGACGATTTGCGGCAACTACCGCGGGATCAGCCTAATACCTGTGGCGTACAAACTTCTTTCAACTGTACTGTGTGAAACGTTAAATTCACATGCCAACTTTGGGCCTCGAGATTTATTTATAATGTTCTAGATATTTTGCTGGAGTAGCAAGATTATTCTAAAGTTAACAACTATTTTATGTGACTTGTCAGATAAAGTGTGATTTGATTTGATGTATATATTTATAACAGAAATGTTAGATAACTCTACATATGTTAGAGTGGGCAACAATTTTTGACAGATTGAGAGTAAATCTAGATTGAATTCATATTTACCAATCGTTTCCTAAAAGAGCAATATAAATATTCAAATGCTTTTATAACATTTCTATATCTGCCTTGGTAGAAATATTTTTCTTTGATCTCAAAACAGATGATACACCGGATGTGCTGTGCAGCCATATTTGAAGAAAGCAAATGATTTTTAGTGAATCAAGTGACTATAACTATAAGTTGATTATTATCACATTTTATATATTATAACATATCTCAAAGTACAGTCCAATAATAAATCACTATTTTCCTAGTGTTATACAAAGGATTTCAGTATAAATATTTATTTTTTAGTCAAAAAGTTTACCTACATATAAAAAAGTTTGCCTGTGGTAAGCAAAATCTGGTAATAGTTTACCGTTAATAGGCGACTTATTATTATTTTTAGCCCTTAGACCTTAGTGATAGGTATTTCAACTAACTGTTATGAAAAGTATATAAAATAGGGTTATAAAAACCATTGCAAATAATTTAAAAATGCCTTCCAGCTTTTGGTAGACACTTACCTATAGTACACTGCATAGTAAACTATTTGTGATCATGAAAATTGTGACTTAAGATTTCAACAGATTGTTCCTAATGACACTATTACGTCATGCTTAACTATATTAAATTGACTTTATAACTATTACTATAGTATTATATATAATGACTCATAAACCATAAATGACTTTTGACTTAACATGATTTAATGCAAGCATTTAAATTTTTATTCGAGGAAAGATTGCACACTTATGCTGTGTTTTTATAGCAATTTCAGGCATTTTCTAATGCATATCAAAGGTTCAAGTTTCCCACAGTACTGACAATGACACCATAATAAACTACAGCTGGCGGTAGTAACAATCGACAATCAAAAGTTAATTAACAGCGCTGCTAAGATATATTAAAACTCCACCTGAAGCGAATATATATACGAATACGAATATATTTTATTTAAACAATATAAAAGACTTTGATTTGAGAAATCAAACTCCGAACCTCGATTGAGTCGAGTTCAGCAAAGCCGAGCTGAGCTGAGCTGAGTGGAGTAGAGTTCAGTTGAGTTATTAAAATCAAATTTATGAATTCGTGGGAAATTAATTGAATTATCTTATGTTTCTCAATGAAAAGGGATTAAAACACACAACTAACAAAATGTATTTAAAAACAGTTTGTTGTTATTAAAATACAATCTAAGTAGCTGATGAAAAATATTACACTATAAAGACAAAAGTTTTATTGTCAAGCATTATCGAAGCCGTAAAATAAAAATCTTCATGTAAATACCGCATTTCAGAGGCAAATTGATTCTCTTTAAATCAACATCGTCAACATGTTGAAAATATTTGCAATTTATTGCAACACGGCCAGCGAATAAGCAGCTAACAAGCCAACTAACTAAGTAATGATTATTCTAAATCAAATGTTAATTGTGCTGCTAAATTACGATAAATCCAAATCTAATTTTGCCTTTGTGCCTTAGAGCTAGCAGGCAGATCGCAGCCAGGTCGCAGGCAGGCAACCGACAGGCGGGCAGGTGTATAACTGCGCAATCAATGATAGCAAATATCGATTCAATGCTAAATTCATTTGCGGGCATTCAAGTGCTATCCGTACCCAGCGCATCTTTACGGGTCCGTCCGTGTAGCGCGGTTCGCTTATAATTCAAATTGTCACGTGTAATCTTAAATAATCTTAAATAAAAACAAAAACAACTTCTAATAAGACAAACAAAAAAAAAAACAAAAACATAAAACAACAGAACAACAAAACAAATCGAATCGAAACGGAACGAAGCGAACTAAAACTAAACCTCAAACTGAAATCGCTAAGCAAAAATTGGAAAATAAAAAAAAAAATTCTTAATCATGCAGCGATCTTCAAAGTACAACAATTTAATTTAATTTAATTTTATATTATACAATGTTTCTTTATTTAATTTATTTATTATGATATTTTGTAAATATTTTTCTAATTGAATTCAATAAAAGTAATTTACGTAGTCGTGCAGATCTAGAACTAATGACTCGGTTCGTAATTGCCAATTACCCACTTTAAGCAAACAAGGTTGACGGATGTACTTTTGAGTAAAAATCTTCTGCTGCTCCGCAAACTTTTTAATTCATTTATTTTGTATCTGCCATTGTGCTTTATTTATGCGAATTAAATAAAATTTTACTGCACAATTCGCAGCATTAAAATGCATCCACAAAACTCATTAGTGATATTGCACCTTAAACTTCAAGGACTTGAGTTTCTACTACGAAATTTAGTATATTTATTAAAGTTAAATATTTAACTGAATAAACTCAAAATATAAAAATAATATCGCATTAAAATCAATGGTATATCAAAATGCATATTACAGAGTTCTAATATATTTTTTAAAGCATAAATATAAAGAAGCTAGTCTGAGTATTTCTGTGGCAGTGCAAAAAAAAAATTGAAAACTCTTAAAAATATATGGAAATATGCAACTGTTTCGTAAACTACCGACCTACCTATGAAGACTCTTTGACTAGCTTTTAGTATGCAGACCCATATTTTATTTTTTGAGTTATACGAATAGAATTTAGCATACAAACGTTACCTAAATGAACCTTCCACATATTTATTAATCTGAAAACATATTAATTATGGAACGAGCTAATGAATCATTTAATTACTATATAACTTAATTGATTTCTTGAAAAATGTTATTAATTAATATTATTTTTTGGTATTTAGACTGCCTTCGATGGTCATCATCAGGAAACTAAAAGTGACTGTCAAAAATTGTTGATAAACTTTTCTAGTACTGTTGTTTTCTAGTACTGTAAATATCCAATTAGACAATTATATTTCATAGATATCATAAAGCTATTATATAATAAAATGTAGTACTTTATGTAGTAATTAACATACAATGTTAAGTTTATATTAAATTCGCTCAAATCAGATTTGGGTATAATTGCAATCAGATACAAATGTTTAGATACAAATTTTTTGAACAAAATTGTTCAAAAAAAATTATAATAACAATAACTCGGTTTACATGGTCGTTGCCTCCACTTATATTATATCTATATGTCCACTTTGTAAACACAGCATATGTAAAGTTATAAGCCAAGCAATTTCTAAAAATTAAATAAATAAAAGTTAATAGACACTATTTTCAGTTATTTTACTATGAAATTGCACTATTAAACCTAGCGGATATACCAAAAATAGACCGTCCAAAATAATCTTAATAATATAATAATAATTATTATTTGCGCAGATTAGTTTTAAAATTATCGCTTAATCGCACAGTCATCAAACAACTATAATTTTTTTCTGAATACCAGGATCGAGTGGCGAAATCTCTACAATATGATGTAAGCTGGGGACTCAGAAACGAGCACTTGTCTGGAAGATGTTCATCAAATTCTGTCCCGCTATATTATTTATTGTTACTAGAAGTTATTGACTATACATATTCGAATATATTGAATGCATAATATAATGCTTCCAAGAAATATTACATTTAAAAAAATATTAAAATCGAGTTTATTTTTCAATATGTACTTTTAGGTATACATTCCTAATTAAAGTAATTATTAAAAAATAATTAATAAATATTATTATAAAATAAATAATTTTCTTTAATTTAATGTGGACGTTATAAGAAATACTGCAAGGCTTAATTCTTTATTTACCAAATTTTCTGTGTTTAAAATTTTTCTTTTAAATAAAGAATCCGACTTCACTACATATCTTTAAAAATAAAATTAAGTGCAAAAAAACGACATGTACTGGTTAAGTTTATAAATACAAAATAATTTGCAATATACATTTGATCCAACATGATTGGAATGTCTGGGTTATTAGAGAATACATACAAAGTTGAATTTTAATATAATCATTAATAATATTTGTCTGCCTATCCTATCTAGACGACTTATAAAATTCGATTTTCTTGAAACTGTGAACATATGCGTTGCTTTAAAGTGAAAGATAGTTATTTCCATCAAAATCAAAATTAATTTGTTCAAAAAAGTTTGAATGAGTAATATATAAGTTTTGGCAACTGATCTACAATACAAATATGTGTATGAATAAGCGCAATTAAAGTGTGTATTCAACATACGACCTAATCTTACCATACCATCCATCATGATCGTTACCTGATATATTCACAGCGAGGCACTTTAACTTTCGTTGAGCTAATAAAGTCTTAAAAGATGTATATTAGTCATACTTTAATAGTTAAGGCTTTCGTTTAAAGTATCTGCTCATATTATAAAACATAAGAAAGCTTTATAAGAAAGTGTTGTTTCAATTATTTTAGATGACAGTTTTTGTACGTAGCATGGTTTATCTTTTAGTTAGTATCTTAAAAATTGATGGTAATAAATTATAGGTACTAATATATTTTATACTGCTCGAAATTTTGAGAATTTTGATGTTCTTCAAATCAGCTCCAATTTGAATCACCGGAGTTACTTCTGAAGCACTTGTTTTCGTAGTAATATACCATGACTACTATGGAACATAAGCCATATGCCCTATTAGGTTTTGGTGTGCTAGATCGCTACTTCAACTTAAGTCAACCTAATAATATAAATTATTTTAATAACTTTAAAGTTAATTAAAAAAATTTCTTAATCTCTGTCAGAGGTTATTTTTGCATTAATTAATATATAACATAATGTACATTTCTTCAATGTTTTTATTGTCGCATATGTTAGAAATTCGTCCGTTTACAGTATTTGATTTTTTTAATAATTATAATTTTTAATATTTTTAATATTGAAATTTAATTCGTAATTTTTAATGTTTTTAATATTAAAATTTAATTCGAAATATTAAAATATTTTTATTTTTTTATATGCACTATAGTTCGTAAAATAAATAAATCTTTGCAAATTTTATTCTTTGATTAATAAATTAATTTAAATTTTTATTGAATTTTTTATATTAAAATTAATTACAAACTTAACAGTATTTGCTCTGCACCGATATTTACACAATTTATTTAACAGAATTTGGTTCACAATGCTATGTTTTGATATAGTTTGTTTTTTTTTGTGGTGGAGGAGAATATAAAAATGAATCAGCAGAAACCTTTTAAAAAGAACTGAACTGAACTTTATAAAAACTTCCTTTCATTTTGGTATTGACATTTGTGTATATTTTAGTACAAAAGTTTGGCCTAATTAATATAAATTTGTGGTCGTAATGCACTAAAGGGCAAATGAAACAAAAGACTTAAGCAACAAACTCGGCGTAATTAACTTTAACTAAATAAAGCAAAACGCTAATATTGAAATAATATCAAAGGCAGAAAAGTTTAATTCGAAACTTAAACGCACGTTTTAAGACAATTTTATTTGAGTTTGCGGCACATCATACGAGTATGGACTGTTTAAGACCAAAATCAAAGCAAAAAAGATACTCAAGCTCAACTCAGTTTTTGCAACTTTACTTGTAGGTTCACGAGTACTCGTACTCATACGTACGTACGGTTGTACCACACAAAATCAAAAATTATAATAATTGCTCATAACCTTGGTATAATTTTTAAATTGTTTCATTGTTCTTGTTATACTATTGTAAGCAATTATCCGGCAAACAAAAAACTTAATTAAAATAGAAAATAAAAAAAATATATTTATATCAAGTCAAATGTGCTCATACGGAGCACTACATGCGATTTGCAATGGATCGCGATTGTTCTAGTTTGTTATGGTTGAAATGACACTGAAGATGTTGAATTCTAAACACAACAGCACAAGCGTACATAGTTTTTTATAAAAAAAAATTTACCAGAAGCAAAGTATGAGTCACGCTCTTAAGAATACGTAGAAATACATTTAGATTGTTAAGATATTTATAAACTTAGGTCCGCTGTGACATATTTTTTAGTACACGACCTTGGAGCTCTTCTGATTGTAATCTGCATTTTGTTAAGGAGTTTGCCAACTCAACACTTCTTGAACATGTTATTGCAATACAATTTTTAATTAAGAAATATTAAAAAAATTTTATTAATTAAAATTAGAAAATTAACACATTTCAAAAAAAAATCGTAATTTAATTATTGTATTTATTTACTTTTAAGATTATTAGATTACAAACAAATTAGAAAATAATGACATATTAGGATCCAATAAATTAATTGTAGATACTTTCGACACAAAAATATAATTTTGCATAAATTAAGTAACATGAATAATAAAATTATATTCTTATAAAAACAATTTTAAGACATGTTTCAGTTATGATAAAAGATGAAACCCAAGGAAAAGGTTGTATATCATTCTTCCGAACTCATAATTTCAATATTAGATCACTATTTATTGGGCACGTCTATTGAGTACTTACAGAAAGTAAAATAACTTGAGATTGCACTAGTTATTATTTAGTTTAATATTTATGTTACTAGTGTCATTATGTATGTAATTAGTAAAGCTACTCGTGAAGTCTCTTTAGAAGTTTCTACGGTAGAACCTGGGCCCGTAGAGAATAATGATCACACCTCTTGTCTCTTGTTTGGAGAAAAAAATGTAAGAAAATGTTATCACAGCTAAATGATAAATGTAAAGTATTAGGTATTTAGCTAGGATAGCATACAATATCATTAAAATAAATGATAGCATGCAATAAAGCTGTAAAGACTTGCATGTATTGCTATGGCGGGTACTATATGAACTGTACCACAGTAGCACTGCAGTTAATACTCGATCTTCCGCTCTGCATCTCTTTATTAAAAAGACAAGAGCTAAACTATATTCATTTACAAATATTGGAATTAGTTTCAAAGCATTTCTTTGCAGTCAAGATTTGAACTACAGACATAGAGATATAGACATAGAAAACTAACTACAGACATGGCATAGAGATTTACGACAGAACAGATCGTACTTTGCTTCCGCATGAACTTGAGAACATTTTCTAGTCAAATGAATTGGAATAATACCACTTTCAGTCTAGAACTAAAAGTGAAGTTATGGTACATTTACGGTGCAATAGTAAGGAAGGTCTTGGGACAGGAGTAGTTAGACTTTATAATAATTTGCCTTTAATTTTTTCAAATCAAATATTCCAAGTGTGGTTTTAAATGATACCTACAAATGTATTTCGATCTATCTTTGTTCATTATTTATTCTTTATTATCTATTGCATATATCCGAAAATGTCTAGAATTTTTTGCAATATTTTTAATTAAAATTTTAATTTTTTTCTATTAACGTTATGAATAAAATATAACAAAAAGTTAGTTTGCTCATTTCTGAAATCAGGCGTATACCAATTTTCCCGCCTTATTTGTACATTGTAGGGCAGAAATGTGTTTGACATTTTTAAACGTTTCGCCAATAAATCCAGCAATAATTCGAGCTTAGTCATCTTCAGCAATTTGTCATCGTGAAATAATAAAATTTTTATTTGCAATCTTCACGCATTTGCCGCATTCAAATGCCGCATGCGAATGCGAAGAAATGAAAAATTATTTTTTTCTATTTTATTTTATTTTATTTTTATTATGAATTTTATGTTGTATAAAAGCCCTTCCCCTCAGGGAGTGATCAATCATATTTTGTTATGCGATGAGCATGTAGAAATTACTTTTATTTGTTACAGTTACAGTTTCAGTTTCTTGCTCCGCTTCTGCTTCTGCTTCAGTTCCAGTTCCAGTTCCAGTTCCAGCTTCGACTTCGACTTCCTCCTCCCATTTGTCCTAAACTAGTTGCAACAAATTGTTTGCATTCTGCTAAATGTCATGATAAATGATATTTTTGTATAATTTTGACATTCCACACGTACGTCTTAACAGCAACAGAAAGTATCTCACTTGCATGCGCACAGCAAGAAGATCGAGTTAAACGTGCCTGCTTGTTTTGTTGAAGGATCCTTTTGTGCGAAAAAAAGTGATCGATCATAGGTGAAGGGGATGAGTTTTAAATATTATAAAAACATTAAACAGCTTAACACATTGCATTCGATTAAAGTAAATATTAATAAAAAAAATGCTCTACTATTTACATCCAGGAAAATTCCAATTCAGTTATGGGCAGTGTAAGACTATATGGAAGTTGTTAAGTACTGCCCGTATGCGATAGATAAAGGTCTTTTCTCTAACTACATATCTTTTCAAGCAATAAACACGAAACGGCTTCATAATATTTGCTTACATTTTATTTGGTGGAATAATTTATTTAAGAAACATGAACTAACTAAACGGTAGAATGTTGAAGGTATCTTAAAGTTTTACAGTTCATATATACAGCTGCAATAATCCACTAACTCTATATAATTCACAATCATCAAAATTAATCGATTTTAAAACAATATTATGAACAGCTTAGTGTACAGCTTTTTATAATAATTCTTCAATAATAATCCTTTTATTTGCTTTAGAATTTCATATTACTTTCATGTAAATATCATTTAAGTATATGTATTTATATAATAAAAGTAACAATTATTGCAATAGCTATCTGAAATTGGTTGGCTTTCTTGTGGTAATAAAGCTTTTTTAACAGTTCCCCAGTTTATCTAGTTAAGTTGCAATATAATTAAATGGCAGACTACGTTGCCTGCAGAGTCAACAACCGCTCTATTTTTCACTGGTGGAATAAAAGTCGTTTAAACTATAAACACTACTGAAAAATTTAACTGAAGCGTAGATAGATATGTAGGTTAAGGTCAAGTCTCACTCTTATAGTAAGAAAGTGTTCTTGACTTTACATTTTTTATAGATACTTAGTAACATTTATCATAAAATGAGTAGTTGACCAAAAATTATTTACAAATTATTATGGACAAGAAAAGCATTGTGAGGTGTTGATTTGATGTATGAGACATCTATAGGTATACTAAATTCAAAAGCTTTCTGAATACTTAATGTATTTATGTTCAAGTGACAACATTGCTACAATATTTTCATAATCCTTACGTTCAATTGATATTAAATTAATAGCACAAATCGCAAACTCTATTAAAAGTATTTTAAGTAGTCCCATTGGTGAAATTCCTTTAAATAATTTGGATTATTGATCATTTAGTTAGCATATTTATATAAAATAGTAAGCATAGTTTCTTTAACAATTAACCAGGTTTTCAAAAGTATGTCCCACATATTTAAACCTTTTTTATTAATCCTATTTGACATCTTGAAATTCGTACATATCTTTGAAATCTTACATCCCACCACCATCTTATCGCATGGAATGACATATTTTTATATAAATTAAATAAAAATTTTTTCTACCTATAATTTTATCCTAATTTTTAGCTCTCAAATTCTATTATATAGAATAGGCAAGTTTCCAAATTAGTTTTCATAGATACCAATTCATTATATTTTCCAGTTGAGGTGAAATATTACCGAACTAAGTGCTCAATTCCAACAGAACTCTGATCCCACCACGAAGAAACAATAATATTAATAGAATATCTTACCAGATCCGAATGAAAAAATTGTATTATGTTCATAGATATAAAAGATTTCGGTTTATATTATGGTCATTAGATTTTTTACTAATTAATACATGATGTTTTATAAAATTCCAAAAATTTTGTTAATATTTCTGTTTTCAATAGCACAACGTTTCCCTGTTACGACGATTACCGAGATAACTAGACATTTTATCCGATAATTTTTTTCAGTATTCGGTACACAACATCAGTTAATTCACTTATTTTAAGTGTAGCTCAAAATTTAGATTTAATTTAAATATAAATAAGATTATATATAAAAACTTTTGGAAAAGAACTAATATTAGTTAAACTATATTATTTATTACTTAATTTATTTCCTTTAATGTATGCCAAATCAAGAAAAACAATAAAATCAAGTACTATTGCAGTTCTATTTCACAACTTTATCGAGAAAGTATTAATAATACTCGTTTAGACTTCTAACATATCCAATCTTTTGAATGTCGATTTTGTGATTTGTCGAGCTATTTCTGAATACCTATATAGCATTTCTATATAATTCTATAATGACTAGTAATTATAGTCATTCATACAGCGCTGCTATTAATCATAATCATCATCATCTTCATCATTATCAGCAACACCATATTACTAATTTGGGCTATCTTTGGTTTTATCAACAACATTTTTCTGTTGTTTTGCGTATACATGGTTTTACGTCATTTTCTCAGTATCATTCTTGGCAAATATGTTCTTAGCATATGTTTTATATTTTGGTTTTACAACTGTCGAAATTTAAAAGTTTACTTTAAAATTAGTTTAACTTTTTAAATTAAACTATTTACATAAAATAAGAATCTGACCAAAAATTGTGGTTTCATACTTAAACCACATGATTTAATACATATTCATAGAGCCTATTCTAAAAAACTTACTAATTCTAATTCTCACACGTCATATCTGATGTTTCATATATGTATATATAAATACTAACCTGTATTCATATTTTTAAAATGATAGCTACAGTTTATATAGCAACAATAAACCAATATTCTAATCAATAATTTAAGGCTAATGAAATGGAATCATTTTGTCAGCAAAAAAAGGTTAAAATAAATCATATGAAAGCTTTTAGCACTTAAAACACTGACGAATATAAATAATATATACGGCTTAGCAAAATTAATACAAATTTAATAAACAATTCGTTTCAGTAATTAGCATAAATTTGAACAATTTTAAATAAAATCCTTTCCTAAATTTTTTTTATCTTGTGATCTTCATTAATTATAGCAGCAGTAAGCAAAAGCGTGAATTAAATCCACACTCATGATCTGAGTAACATCATAACTTTTTTGTTGCAGTGTAACACATATGTAACATGTGCTGAATACAATATATAATTTTGTATCTAATGTGTCAAATTTCAAATTTCAAATATGAAAACAAAAACAAAAACAAGTTTCCTTGATGAGGCAGTTTTAATTAGCAACATAGAATCTTGCTACATTTTTAACATTTTGGCTTAGATATTTCTGAATTTCAGCTGTGACTTAATATATATTAACTGATGTGTGTTTTAATAAGCAAATAGCTCGGTGTGACATGTTCAGTAAAATAAGAAGTCCTTCAATTGCACTTTTGCATATTTTAGCATAAATTTCGTAGCCGCGTTCTGGTTAATATAAAAACGAATACTTGCGCGGTTTCGATAAAAAACGAAACCGCATATATTTGCGGCAAAATGTACTCTTATTTGCATTAAAGCAAAACTATTTATGCTGCCAACTGAAATTAATTGTTTATTTTGCTAATTGTGCGAAGCCTTTTATTTGTTAACAAAACAAAACTGCAACGCAACGCAACGTAAGGCAACGCAAAGCAACGCAAGGCGACGCAACACAACGCTTTAAAGTAAGACACTCTGAAGCCGACAGCTCATTAGATACACATTAGCAGCGCTGCTATGCAGCTATGATATTCGCAATCAGGAAATATCAAGCGAACTTTTTATTTAACAAAAAAGAACAACAAAAAAAAATTTAACATAAAATAATAAAAAATTTGTTTTAAATTTTAATGAGCGCAGCTCATATGTGTTTAAGCTCAAAACTCATTCCTTACCTTGTGGAATTGAATGTATGTAAACAAATGTGTGCTGATAGATAGGTTCGTGTACGACAGATACTACATGCTAGACACTAGATACTAGATACTAGATATTAGTATAGTAATAAAAAACAGCGAATGAATATGAATTCGAGTCGCATCACTTTGTTGTGACTGGCGCAGATGCATTGGGAAGCTAAATGATTTCTTGTTTGATTGTAATTAACAAATACAAGCGATTTGTTAACTTATTTAACTTAATAAATAATTGCAATAAAACAAGAATATTTATTAAGAAAATATGAAAAAAATATTCAAATAGATAAATTAGAAAAACCTTATATAGTGAAAAATGTGAAGTGCAACATTTTGCTCAAGGTTACTTAACCATAATTTTACAACTGAATTTAATTCAAAAACATTTTCATACAGACAACAACGACACTCAGTAATGCGCTACAATTGTCACTTAAAGCTTAAAATACCTACAAGCAAACGATCTATATTTTATCTAAAGCGGGAAATTATGTGCCCGTGTTAAACAAATGCTTAAAGGAAAACAAATGCTTTAAGGAGTCTACACATCATGAACTTCCGATATTTCAAACTCCAGACTATTGACACTGTATATATATTTTAAAACTGTGATACTGTGAAGTAAATACTGTGTAAGAAGCAAAATCTTCATACTGATCAACTTCCGAAAATTCAACACGAAGCGATATAGTCAGATAGCCTCATAGAATTAGGTTATACTTAAAATAGATTTCTGGCAAATGGAAATGAAATTCATAATTAAATTCATTATCAAAATAAGTATGTACTTCTCTTACACATAACCAAATAAACAAGATACTAAGTCCTCTACATGATATATATAGACAGCTAGACAAACACTTATTGAAAAAAGCGAGAGACAGTGGGTTATTTCGTCAGAAATATATGTAAACGTACATTTGAAAAAAAATGTAGCAAATCCGTATCTTCGTTTTAGCCAAAAAGTTGTTAGACGCTGGTTCTTATTTACCACTGGTACTTGGTTTATAAATATCAATAACAATAATAATTACGAATGTCGAATTTTGCAAGCAGTTCAATATGTATGGGAATCTTTAAGCATCACCTTGTTTTTGTCCTCCTTTAGAAACTGGACTAAAGTTTTTTGGAGGTAAAAGTTATAGGGGGTGACGTTTGTCTTTGTTATCGAAGTGAACTATTTCTTGATAAATTGCAAATGTCGCACACAGCTTGAGTAATGTTAACCGTCATTAACAGGCTTTAAGGACTTTAATATGGTATCGCTAAGGAATTCTCCGTTTTATGAATGGTCTCGGACAATCAGCAATACTTAGATATCTGCCTAAGTTGAAACCTAACCACATAAACTATCAGGAAATATTAATAAAAAATATTATTCATTACTACAATTGGCATGTTACATGCCAATCTTATATTGTTGTTGCCATAAGTAGTACTTATTATTCATGAATAGAATAGATTGTATATAATAAAATGAAGTTAAAAAAAAAAAAACTACTACAATTAGTAGCTAATAATTTCGAACTGCTAAGGACATTAATGTTTGCTAACAAAACTGGTGGTAAAAAATATCGTTTAATACGGATTGAGATTTTACTTCTACATTTTACATAAACTTTGCAATAATAAATATTTTTTCATATAAAATAAATCGTTAATAGATGCAAAATCAATTGCTTAGGTAAATTTATACTTAAATTGCATGAAACCATTATATTTTAAATATTAATGTTTGATTTAGAGATCAGATAAGAAATATATCGTAAAAAACTTGATTCTGTAGGCTTTTGCAGGTGAAACTGTAAAATTTGGTTTTAGTTAATATTATATATTTAGAAATAACTGTAGCAATAATTAGTGATAATTAACTTGCTAATTATGGCCGAAATATGTAGTATATAGTTATTGCACTGCAGTATAATAACTGTTTGATATATATATGTTAGAAATAGGAGTCTAAGAATTCGAAACAAATTTTTTTCATAATTCGTAAGAAAAGAGACAAAAAAAAGGATTGAACAAGGTTATAAAATCAGCAGATAATAAATTATGAGATAGTCATGGTATTACTTTGAGGACTACGTATTGGTATGACTAATGAGCAAGATAAAGTTAGGGTGATAGCGTACACTCTAAATACAGTAATCAAGAATATGGAAATGGTTCATAGATTAATAAGCAATATATCTCATTTTACAATGTGATTTTATTCATAAGATAGTTTTGAGATAGTTTTTCTCTACAAGTTACTAAAATTTTTCTTTAATTCTAGTTTCAGGAAATAAACTTCTGATTTACTTGAGATCGTCGCTAAGTAAATTTTAATGGCAATGTTTTAAACAATTTTTAATTAATGTGCGATACATTCTTTTAAATTTTATGATAACACCTCCTATGGAGAACTTCATTATTATCATTATTATTATTACAATTAATTATTTATTTAAAATTGTTTACAACTTATTTGAGAAATTGTGTTTGTATACGATTTAAGTTATAAACATTTATGATTTTGAAAATACACAGGTGAGGGTTATTATATATAATTCATGTACCCATGTATATGATCCATGACTTTTCTCTACATACTGGTCCTATCCTGGAAATATATATTAGCACATAAAATGGCAAAACTTACTACAACTTTATTAACCATACTTAATTTTTATTATTTATTTATAGATATTTTGTATAATTATTTAATTTATTTATGGCAGTTTTGGTTAAGTTTTATTATTAGTATTATTGTCATTATTATTAGCATTTATGTTTTTATATTAAATATCACTACAACACATATTTCCATAAGACTTATTCTTCGGTTTAAAAGTATACGAGTATATTTATATGTATATTGTATATGATAATACTTATTTAATAATACTTATTTAATGTATAAATACATAAATGTTATATGAGTAGTAAAAAGAAATCTTTAACGAATTTAAATAACTTAAACTTAACTGTTTTATTTGTAAATTAAATAATTGAACTGCATTTTTTTCTATTATGTTTAAGACTTTATTTATTTATATTTATTACTAATTAAAAGTTCAGAGTAAGCATACATATTAAATGGAAATAAATTAGTAAAAATGTAGAAAGTATGCATTTGTTATGCTTCTTCTTTGCAAGTAACCTCAACCACTATTGGCTTTTCAAGGATTTGAGGAAAATTTAGTAATTTCTCTTTTTATTACCAAAGATTTTATAGAAATTTGGGCTTCATTTTATATATTCCAATCAAATATCTAACCACCATCGCAGTCTTAACGAACCGTGAAAAATTTATACATTATTGAGTAATGTTCACATAAGTTCAAATAATCATTATTTTTGTTAAATATATGAAATGCAATGAAATACGAATATTTAGGTAACGAAAAGTGAATATTTTACTTACAAATTTTTTTTTAATATTCATAAGGTTTTTTAAGTACTGTAATTATATTGAAAAATAATTTCCAATTGAAAATTTAGAGTAAAAATTTAAAGTGAAAGCTAAGCGTCTGAGCATCTGAGCTGACATAATATCAGTCTAATCAGAAAGAAAAAATAATTTTCTAATATACTAAAATCTTCTAAGACCGTATGCGAGTTCGAGTAAATTGATAGTAAATTGAAGGAAATAATAATTATGTCGATATGGCAGTGATATGTTCGTATTAACCAAAATTTCGAATAAGGTAAATTAGTTAAAAATTAGGTATATTATTTGTTACCATTGTGAAAATTTTGTAAGATGTTTAATAAATAAATTTAAAACTTTTAACCAAAAAAATGCTAGCATTTCACTAGACGAACTCGCATGTGCGACTTATCCCAAGTACTCACCCCCTTCAAGAGGAGGGTCTCCACGCGGTGATTCCTGGTAACGCTTTTAGCGGCTTATGCGAGTCAAACCTGCACCCTTCCCATCCCTAAATATTCCTATCTATAATCACTCCAATATGATATGCTTCTGATAGGCCCACAGCCATTCTGTGGTCTAGGCAAAGGGACTCTATCTACTCTTATGAATGGTGTAGAGGAAAAAGAAATAGAACTCTATTGGGAAAGGATACCAGGACTCTCACAATCTGAAATGCTGTTAGAGACTTACAATCCAAAACGCTTCAAAGATTGCATAGCACAATCAAAAAACAACCTAAGAATTATTACGGGATTATTGACCGGTCACTGTAGATTGAACAATCACTTACCGAAGTTAGGAATTCAATCTAACTCAGTCTGCAGATACTGTATGGAAGAGAGAGAAACTGCATATCATGTGCTTGGGGAGTGCTAGGCACTGATGCACAAGCGGAAGAAACACCTAGGAGGGTATTTCATGGATCATACTGTCTTTCATTAATGAAATCTGACTCGGAGAAACACTCTAACCCGACAAAGTGGCACAATAGATCATTTAGGTCGCAGTGCACAATCCCTTCTTTTAATAATAATAAAAATAATAACCAAAAAAAATAAATAAGTGCAATAAATAAATATTTATATAAATGCAGTGCAAAAAATCCCTAGGAAATTTTAATTTACTTTACCTGAGTTACTTTACCTAAGTGCTAAAAAGATTAAATTTTTAAAGAATACTGTAAAGATACTAAAAAGTTTAAACAATATTAAATATTTTCGAAACAAAATGTTTTCGCAATTGGTTAACAAAAAAAGTTTAATTTTGTCAGTTTGAGGATTTTTTTTTTTTTTGAATTGGTTTACACAATCCTATGAGAAAAACAGTGTTTTCTCATGTTGCGAACCCCACACAAGTTGTTAAAATATATAGTCGATTTCATTTTTCTACATAAAAATAATAACACAACGCGAATTGCCAGGAAATTTAGAAAAATTAACAATTAAAACTTAAATTAACGAGAAAATTGTACTACATGTTGAACTGTCTCAGAAGACAGGCTTTGTCTCAGTTCACGTAGAATTGTCTACCGCTGTTACTAGCAGTAACGATATTGTTTTCGTTACAAAATATAGTAAAATAAAATGCAACGTCTCAAGTCAAGAGTCACCGAGAGACTTTGAATCATGTTCCAAATGCAAATGTTGCGCATGCGTCGTTCGCCTTGCGTTATTTATGCAAATTCGAATTGGCTTAGAGCCACACGTTTACTTAACATTTGTTACAATTTTTTATAATTTTTTTCCGATTATTTATTTATGCACATAAACTAGTACAATAGCGCTGTGGATTTAAATGTTAATGGTGCACAATGTGGCTTCTTACTTCTACTTATTTGTACTTATCGGGTTGGCATTATTACATTTGGATCGCATGCGTGCGGTGCGTACAATATGTTGACACATAACTGACATCATGTTCACAACAAACTAGACAACAATGAGGTAATGCAAGTCTCTAAGTGTAAAGTAAACAAGTCTGACATTTCAGAAAAACAGTAAGGCATATCAACATTTTTTCACAGTTTCCAGCTGCGTTGCATTAGAGAATAGATACATATGTGCATTGCACTATATATGCAACATCCAATCGCCTACCGCGCAGAATGCACTATAAACTCAATTGCCGCGAACGCCTCTCGAAAAGGGACGTTTGCAGTTTGCAACTTGCAGTTTGCAGTGACTTTGAAAGGTTAATAGAGCGAATATTTTGTTTGCTTTTCACACGTTTGAACTTTCAATAAAAAAGATTTGCTAATGAAAGGCGTTTGTATGGGCAAAACTTCTGAGACATTTGTTTTAATTGTTTTGATTTTGTTCACAAAATTGAAACAATCACTTTTACTTAGAACGAATCATATAACGTTTCTAATGCGATTCGAAAGTAGTTCGCAATGGTCACAATAGATTCATTCACATGTGATATAAGAATAAAATGACCAATACACTTTCAAAGGAAGGCATAATAATTTTCAAATGTTTAGTGTTAAAAGTATAAGTATATAAACCCCAGCTGAGACCTTCATTAGTAATTGAATACTAATCAGAACATCCTTTTACTGGTACAAAAGACCAGACAATCGACAAGTCAAACAACTGGTTTAGTCTTACACTTACCGTGAAAAGTATATGAATATAATCCCCTGCTGAGACTATCATTAGTAATCAAATACTAATAAGAACACCCTTTTATTGTCACAAAAATTTAGCTAATCGACAAGTAAAAGAGCAGGTTTAGTCTTACATCAGAACAATGAACAAGTTGATGAATGGTCAACTGATCGAAGATGTTAAACTCTACTCCACAATTTCAACAAAATGAATCTGTTTAATGTAACACAATGTCATTTCTTCCTGAAAAGTAATGAGAGTTCAAGTTTTTGTAATTGTTCAACTTTAATCTGGTTATATAGAAATATACTTAGTCTAGAGTTTGTGCTGTTAAACCACTCTACAAAAATGTTTAACTTTAATCGTGTTCTGGAGAAGTATACTGACCCAATAGCTGCTCTTCTAAGCAGCCTAACTTGTTAACAAGATGTGTCTTTTTGAGGTGATACAATATAATCTTGTCCTGAAAGATAATGATACTTCTATTTTTTGTCATTGTTCAACTTTAATATCGGTATATTAAAGTATACTTAATTCATTAAGTGTTTGTGTTTTTAAGCCTTCCTACCATTTCAGGAAGACATATCTATTTGAGGTAACACAACATCATATTTTACTGAAAAGTAATAACAGTTCCAATCTTTGAAATTGTTCAGCATTAATCTGAACACGGAGTATTTAAGTCAAATGCTTAAGTTCTTATGCTGCCCTTCCGTCTCATAAAGATTAAACTGTTTTAGGTGATATAATGTCATTTACTGATCTGTTTCTGGTAACATAATAGATAGATGACCTATTTATGAAAGATGATGAGACTTCTACTATTTATAGTTGTTCAGATTTAATCCGAATCTGGACAAGTATCGTGTTTCAAGAACTTCTGAATCCTCAACAATATTAAGACCTTTTTAGGAGCTTATTAACAAAGGTAATTCATCATTCCAATGGTGCAATTTCTTTTGGTTGCTTATGGCCTACATATACAATACTCTTCAGAAAGTACCCCAAGCCAGTTATATTAACAATATTAACAATGACCATCCTTTAGCTATCCTTTAGTCACAGGCTGAGAAAATTCCTTAATTTTTTTTTACCAAATTTCGGCTACTCTATCTAATTGTTTTCGTTTGCAGATAGCCAATTAAGTTCTTGAACTCAATAATAAGTTGAGTTCTCACAAGAATATAGGTGTCGATACGTATTTCCGTACTGTTTCTGTCTGTCCGAATACACACGTTAGTACCTTATTTATTTAAGTCGTCGTCCCTGCAGTGATAATTCAATGAGTAATACTTTAACGAAGTGGTCATTGAAACATTACTAATAGTCTAATGTCTCAGTCAGTAGAATAAGACTCTGCAGATCAAATTGTTTTTCTACATAAAATGATTATTAAAAGCGAAAGTATAACCGCAAATTGATGTGTTTTTCAGTGATGCAAAAGAAATTAGTTTCAAGATTGCATACGTACTTCACATTCGTGAGAATTAAATAGTTATTTTGGTAGAAACGTTTTGAATATAAAAACTATCATATTTTAAAACGAATCTTATAAAATGTGCTGATATGATAAATTGTTTCGAGGACTTCATATTAGTATAGGATATATGGATATCTCTTACCTAATTGATAGAAATCCATCTTGCTGTATAAATGGATTTTTATTTGATTGTATTCAATCTAAGATTATCTTATCTAAAACAAATTACTTTTTGTTTAACTAAAAGAGGTATTCACATCGCAAGATACACGCAATCTACGAATTATTTTATAGGACGAATTAGTTTTTATATTATTTATGTAAAAAAATACTTTTCAATATTAAAAAATTGTTGTTAAATATTATAAAATGCAGATACACCTCTGCTTATTCTATACCATAAAAATATATCCATTAAAATTTATATTCACCATATTTCAAAAATTTCAGAAGTTGGTAGTTAACTACTTTTCGAATCCTATTTAATTTTCCAATAGTTTATGACGTCATGTACAGAATGTTTTTTTTTTGTGATGATCTCTAATCCTTATAACGAACGAACCATATGCCACAAATCAAATCGCAATTTGTCGATTTATTGATGTCAACTTCATATCAAAAATACATACAATTTTTCTTCGGCTTCTTCTTCTTCCAGTGACTTGCATGTAATATTTTTATTTGCCATGATTTTTGAAATTATTTACTATTTTTAAATTTATTAATTTTTTTGTTTGTTGTTTTGTAGTTGAAATGTACAATACTTCAACTACTGCAGTAAATGGTGAAAATAAAAATTGTTTAGGAAGAAATAACAAATCTAAAAATGTTTAAGCTGGCTTCTGCCCATTTGCGAACTGTTTTGTGAAAACACTTGAGCACAGCAAATCATGAGAAACTTTTTATAATCGCTTCTATGTCCGGCGTTTTGACGACTTGACGGTTTGACGGTTTGACTGTCTGTCCTTAAGTTGTCTATCAAGCGACAACCGAGAACTCGAGAACTTAAGACTAAACTCATGTCATGTACGTATGTAGCCAGATTTACATATGTATGCACATTCAGACATTTCATAAATCTTGAACATTATTTTTCTATATTTTTATTTAATTTTTTTTTTCGTTTTTCATTTTTCATTTTAATGCAAATACATCTTTGAGATTAATTTTTATTTGATTCGCACATGTCAAGTCATTGGCATCTAGTGCAGTTATATGCTCATTGAGTCAAGCACCAAATGCCACGACAGCACAGCAGAACACAGCACAGCACAACACAAGATACTTTTTTTTGCTAAATCATTTTAAGCAGTTTCATTTGTTTGAGAAACGAATTCAATGGATTTTTCTACTGTTAATATCATTATTATTATTTTTATTTATTTTTACTACACATGCATATCTATAAAACGCAGATACATATGAGTGTATCTGTATCTGTATCTGTGCAAGTATGAAAATGCAAGTATTGATGAACGAATTATTTGTAGTTTTTACTACCTCATTTGTGCTGACAACAACTGTGCACATTTCAAAAATTATTGTTAAAATGATTGATTTGATAATGTTTTGTTATAAAATTTATTATAATTTTTGCAAGGCGAAGAGGTCACAACTTGTGTCTGTAAGATCTTAATTGATTAAATGTAAGAAATTATCTAAAAACTTAACAATTCATTAAATAGGTTAGAGGTTACTAAAGTTCGTTCTAATACAAGTAATTTTGAATTATGCACAGGAAATTAAATTTATTTTTAATTAAATTAAGTTTGTTGTTTTTTTTTTGCAAATTATTAGGCAATAACGCACTTGACTGCTCCTAAATATTTTATATTTTATTTAAAAGGTTTTAATAAAGCAATTGAAAAATCTAGTAAAATCATTTTTGTATAAACTTGTTGTATATAAGCGCATTTTTAAATTATTTTTATATATTTTTTACAGTGGCTTATTTATTTTTATTATTTACTTATTCACTTCAAAACCAAAGCTAAAAGGTCAAATATAATTTGCAAACATAATATAAACAAAACCACAAAGTGAATCTAATTGAAATTTTTACTAATAATAATAAACGAACAAAATCAAAATGAGAAAACAAAAAAATCCAATAATAAAATTAATTAATAAATATTTTCGGAAAAAGATTAAGTCTTGAAAAATTTGAAACTATTAATCAATATCAACAAACTGAGCGAAATAATTATAAGCATGTTGTGATGATATGCGAAATATTTGAAATTGCATAAATAAGTCCAAATTGTATGTACCACCGAAATTTGATGAACGAGGGTCTTATCGAATCTTGCTAATTATTTCTTAGAAAAATTTTATGCAGATATTGTCTAAAAATATCCAAACATAGTTAAGCATAACTGACTACAAGTTCTTAAGAACATTTAATAGATATATTGTTGAGGAATTGATAAGAGATAATTAGTTTCAGTATAGTTTAATTTCAAAATAAAATATCAGATAGTAATGGCTTATAGCTCTTCCGGTTCTAAGAAGAAGAAAAAACTTTGAACAAAACATCTACACAAATAAAGGAAGTGGATAGAGATATTTGCGAAAAATATTTTTAAATAGAATAAATTATTTACAAGTGATATATCTCTAAAACAAGACTTATTCATATAAACTTAATTTGTCATTTAGAAGTTAGAAACTTTAATATCATGTTGTGTGAATCAGTTGTATATATATAAGTATTAATAAGAAAAAGCAATAATTGTGAATATTTGTAATTAAAAATATATACTACAACCATCAATATACTATACATATTTACTTAATATGGATTCACAGAAGTAAATAAAAATATTTATTAAAATATAGAAAACAAAAACCGCATTAAAGATTTTAATATTTTATACATATAAAGACTTTCTGTAAGCTACTATAGTATCAGTACAAAGACCTAAAAATTTTGATAGTTTATTGCAAACCATGCTTATCGATAAAGAAGGAATTGAAAATGCGATTCCTTAAAATCGATCTCAACAAATTGAATCCTTATTTTGGATGCTTTTGTATATGTTGTCCAACCGTAATTCGTAAATGAGAGCACTAAGTCTTAGTAGGCAAATGACTCCAACAAAATAATTATATTTAGGTATATACTATTTTAAGTTTCATTGAATTAAATATTATTTTGGTACAGTTTTGTATCTTAAAGAAAGACCGATTGGCAAAGACGCAATACCACCATACGCAGAGGAAGCAAAGGCTCCTATTGATTGCTTTAAAAGTTTAAACATTTCTTAATTTTTTTAACATTTTAATCGTTCTCTAAAATAAAAGTATTAAGATGTTATTTAAAATTATTATATAATATAAGAAAAGGTATTTTTAACATTTATTTCTGCTAATTACAGGTTCAGTTTTTAATATCACTCATACGCCTTGGTATCCCATTGATTAAAACGAATTTATAAAATGAACATATTGTTTATGTTTGCAAATCTATTAACTATTTAATATAACTTATTCTTTTTACATTCTCTAAAATAAAAAATGTCATATAACTAAAGTATAATACAAATGTGAAATAATGTCAATAAAGTAGTTTAATGTGTAGTTCGAATGTTTCTTTTAATAGAAAGCTATTTGCTTTTATTATTGTAAATGCATTGCACAAACAAAAAAGCTATAGTAATAGAATTTCTATATATGGAAAAAATTGTAATGGATCATAAACACATTTGTATAAAAAGTATGTGCTCTGCTCCAATTAATAATTATTGTGCATGGTACGAATCACAAAGCTTTAGCATTCAAGGTAAATAAGCATTTTTATCGAATCATAAAATATTATGTATTTCGAATGACTCCATTTAAATGTTACTACCATTGGAACGTTGTTAACACATGTTCCAGATGTGTGATGCAAACGCAGTGGTAATAATTTCCTCACATACATATTTCCATCATAAAATCTTGGCTTAATATGCACTTCAACATTATTGGCATTCACTTACCAGCGGAGCCGTCAGAAACAAGATCTCGAACATATTGCCAACATAAATTCACATTCACTTTTTCAAATCCTGTGAATATGTTCTAATCTGATTTCGTGTGATTTTTTCTCGTAAGCAATAAATTTTTTTCGATATCAACTAAAAGTTGCTGATGTTTATGTCTCTACTTGCACACTTGATGCTGCCAAAGACAAATCGCACAGAGCCGAGGTAAATGCTATGATTTACAAGTGCATTATTCACCTCAACTGCATGTTATAGGAAAAGATTTACAAATATTTAATAAATAAACGTAATAAATGTTTAAAAATCTGTAATAAAATTCGATTCTCATAGCTTTTATAGCTCACTAAAATCATTTTAGTTACTAAATATATATAGCAATTTTTAATGAAGTGAACTACCAACCTTATTTATTTAAAAACTTACTGACAACTTAATTAAGTGAGTGATAAAAAAATTAATTAATTCCACCGAAAAATTAATTTATGTCTTATAAATATTAAAACTTTATGTTCGGAATCAACTTGTATTTCAATCCTGAAAAATGAAACCAAAAAATAACATAAATTTATTGCTACTTGCGATTTGCTGCTTTGTATCTATGCATGTGAAAATTTGCATTGACAATGTAATTTTTTGTGGGTTCGAGCGCGTTTGCTCTATTTTAATACGTTTTATTACTAAGAGCCGCGCAGTGCAGCAAATGCTGCACACGGCACAAGGCCTAAGACTTAATGCCTGCAATCGAGAGCTGTGTTAAATGTTTACAAGAGCAGCCAAAACATGAGTCGCAACATGAGTCCTTGGCCTTGTATGCCGATTGCAATTTGTTGATAAGCGCTTACGTTGTAATAAATTTTTGTGCAATGTGTGCATCTTCTGCCACTTCGAATGCGTTTATTTTAATTTTTTAATTTATTTCGTATATATATTTTACTTTATTGCAATATTTTACATATAATCTCATCCCCATATAAATGCAAATGCAGTTCAGCACCTTGGGCGCAATTTTTCATCAGATTTCATCTTGTTCAGTTCGTGAGCAAACGCGCTCACCTTTCGCTAGATACGAATTTTGAGATACAATGATTTTTGTTTGGGGCTAGCTTAGCTAGCTAGCTAGCTTAGCTTTTTTTCTCCAAACACAATATACTTTTCGTTTTTCTGCAGTTTTTTCTTATTCTCGAATTTATATTTAAAATGCGATTTGAAATATAAGGCGCATACACGGCAGCGACATGCGTGTGAATTTTGCTTACAGCGTTCAGATATTAAGATTTGTTGCATTTAATTGAAATTATATTAATTTATTGCTTTATTTGTTTATTCGTAGATTTTTGAACATATAAGAGAATTGATATTCATTTTATTTGTTATCTTTTAGATGAACCAGACGTGCAAGGTTTGCGGTGAGCCTGCGGCGGGGTTTCATTGTGGTGCATTTACATGCGAGGGTTGTAAGGTAAGATTTAAGAAAAAATCATTGAAGAAAAATCATTGAACTAAATAAAAAAAATAAAAATATATAAAGGAATAAATAAAACTATTATCTATTATAAGTGCGAAGAAAATTATTTTGTGTTTTTGTCAAACTAATAAAATATGATCTTCACAAGAAATGGTTATATTGGTTAAAATGTACGATAAACCTAAATTTTTTTATCTGCATTGGTTAGTTTTTAAACTTAAACTTAAAAGATTAACATAAAATGATTTTCAACTGAAAAAAAAAAAACAAAATTATAATATAAACATCAATTTTTTTAATCTATATTACTAATGGTTGTTTGTCATTTTTATAACCTATTAAAAGCTGGAACTTAGACATTTTATAGAATGTTGTTTTCAACTGATTAGAAAAATTGATTAATTTTGTTTTGATCTAAATTGCTAATGATTTTTGCTCAGAACAAAATTCATAGTCTTACAATTTCCACCAAAACTACATATGTATATGTTATATATGTAGATATAACTCCATTAAAAATCAATGTAATGTACTGTAATCAATGTAATGTACAAATAAATTAAGATTTTTTTATCTAACAATTTACATAATTTTTACTTATGTAAAATAATAATAAGCATGACGTTGTCACAATTAAATTTAATTATGATTAATCTGATTTTCTCAAAATTTTCTGATAGTTCCAATTTTATTTCAGGATAAGTTGACTTTAATGTTGATAAATTTAAATAAGTCATATTAAATGTTAACAACATATTTTTATATGTATATGAGTATATACATTTCTCATATATATATCTGATGATATATATTTATTATGTATATTTGTATGGTTGTAAATGTATGATATCTGCTATCATATGAAACGTTATAATATTGTTATAATATTAATGTCTTTTATTTCACATCTCTACGGAACATTTAAAATTTTGCTAGGATTATTTAAATTATTTTATTATTATTTATTACTGATTCAAAAAATTTAAAACTTGCTTACAAAAATTATAGAATTTTACATAAAACCTAAATTGACAATAACATATTTGTTCTGTGTCAGAACGTAAGTGTCTACAAACCAATATTGCTATTTGGTTTTCTGTTTTTTAACTATTGCAGTAAATACAAGAACCCATTGCAATAAGACTAATATTAACTGATTAAAACTGTTCCAAATCATCGATATTAGTTAAATTTTGTAATAAAATAGTTATTAATAAGATGTAGTGGGTAGGTGTACGCTACCCACAACATCCAATTCAACGTCTCTTTAGTGGAGCAACAAATTATGATAATAATAACTACTGATGAACCATTGTGTTTAATTAATTTTTAAAGATAAATATATTGAAAGACCGTAGACATATGCATTGTCAAGGGGAAAAGAGGACAAAGCTCGCATTTTAATATGTCTGATCAAGAACATTTTTATTGCGGCATGTGAGTGCATATGGCAAAAGTTTAGTAGATTAGGAGGTTATGATGTTAGTAGAAGGTTTATCTCTAACCTAATTTATTATAATTTTATTTATTTAAAAATCCGTTTTATATTCAAGAAACTTTCAAATGGTTTACATCCTATATAGGCTAAAATTTCCACTATATTTAATCCTTTAATTCCTAGGAGGAGCTTAGGGCCGCATAATTCCATTACCGATAATTTAACTGAATTACGGTAAAATTATTTATTGACTCAATTAAAAATTTTATAGAACAAATCATTTTAATATAATATTTTATTTCGGTTTTAAAATAAAAAATATACGAACTGAAATAGCGGAATTTCGCATTAATGATTAAACATGATTTCACGCAATTTATTAACTAAATGGATTTATTATTTTATAGCAATTTCGATTTGATTTTAAAATTATTTTGCATTTTATATTTTATTGCAGTTTTCATTATAGGAAATATTATTTTATAGCTTCAACTTGAAAACAATTATGAAACAGAGCTCGACGATTGCTTTGATATTCATAATAAAAGCAAAAACAAAGGCAATAATAATTTTAATAATAAGCAAGATACACAACACGGCAATAATTCATTATTAACTAATAGTAAAGATGAGTTGAAGGTCGTTCTAAAAAAAAACAAAAACAGCTATCAATTGCGATTTAATATATTTACGAGTACACATTCATACTACATTATAAAAATATGAATTCATCATTGTCAGTAGTTATATGCGATATATATTAGCTAAACATACGAAGACTTGTAAACTCATGATGTGATTGAATGGATTCAATACAATCACATCATAATAATGAAATATGTTATATATTATTTTGAAATTCCTAAACCTCTTTCTTGAATACCTATCTTCATAGTAAACATTTTAGTCTTTGCAATTTGTATAGTTCAAACTTGAACTGCCTTAATTCAAGATAAATTAAGGTAAAATTTGATATATACATTGCATGGTTATGTATCTCAGAGAGAAACTTGTCGTTAAGTTTTACTATTGTAAATTATTCAATCGATTAAGTATATGCTTTGATGATCAAAAAAAGCAGGACATATCTTCAAAACGTGATTTCAAAATACAACAACAGTTCTCCACCTCCAAAAACTCTTGCCTTTACAGTTTATTCTACTCATCTAAAAGCAAAATGAGTTTAGTAGTTTGCAGAATTATGTTTTCGTCATGAAATTAAATTTATGAAGTTCTCAAATATTTAATCGCATAAGGTGATAAGATTAAATTCACAGTAAAATTGTTGGAGATTATTTGGTATCTGCATATATCTATAATATCTTTAATTTAATTTGAATTATTATATTTATCTTAATAATTAAAATATTACATAAATTATGTCTTAGTTTCTAGAAAACAAACCTTTTTCTAGCAGTCTACATTCATTATATTACGACTCTTCAAAGCTATAATAGGAATAAATCGATTTTTCTTTCAAAAAGTGGCAGGTATTTCCTTGACTTACTTTTAATAGGTTTTTCTTGTTTTGTAACATCCTTAATCCTTTCTTTATTTTTAAATTAACATACATTGCCGTACGCACTATTTTAGTGAGAACATTTTCAATTTTTTAACATATGGTATATGTTGTTTCTAGGTATTAAGTAAAGAACTGTTCACTTTATTCGTTACGAATCTATTTAAAGTACTTTTCGTATTATTTTTATAAAAACAATATAATTTCTTGTCTCAAATCTACATATGAACATTTCTGTGATACTATAATAATCTTAGTTTTTATTATCTGCATAAAACTTTTCAAAATTTACAAATTTTCTGATATATACGATACAGATATTAATACGATATTCAAATATTACAAAATGGTTTTAAGTGTAAGGCTTTACATATCCATTCAGTATACAATATTAAACTACTATATAGTCTAATGCCATTTTCTTATTTCTTTAAAATTAAACCTAAAGGCTCTACTTGATTATTTGTTATCTGAGCTTGCAGGAGTTTATTTTGTATTATGAAAGTAGAAATTTTTGTATTTAATAATAACATATTAATATATATCTTATTATAATTTCTTTATACATATAAACATAGAGAAATTAAGTATTTGTTTAATATTATTCATAAATATTAAATTCATTCAGCCAAAATTTTAAATCACCAATCAGGGAATATAGATTTATAGATTTTACATGAAAGTATTAGGTTGTGATGACAACGATAAACGAATAATATGTAGAATTCTTTCGTTATGCTTAATTGTTTTAGACCTATTAATAGCTAAGAAGGTTAAATAACTCCTTAAATAATGCTTGCAGTAATAGGTGCGAAGAAGAAGAGATGTTTTTATCTGTTCTCTGCATATGCAATATAGATTAACCAAGCTAGGGACTTACTTTGTAGGAGAACTCCATTAGACATCAAATTTCCCATTAAATCTTTGGGTTTATTTAAAGCTTTAGTTAACTTTAAACAGTTTTTGAGTTTTTCTCAAATCCAATTTATTTTAAATACTTTGAATTGTTATACAGTAAAACAGTGAACTAATTGACTTTAGGGAGTATCGGGGATCATCGTTATATAGTACCTCCTTAAAGAATCAATAACGATGAACAAAAAGTCTTAGAAACTCAGTTTAGTATACAAAGTTGAATAGAATTTAGGTTAAGTAAATTATAGTTACAGTTAAATTACAATACAGTCTGTATTTGAAGGAAGTGTACGTCGATATGCTTATAAATAGGCGCTTAGGTACGTTATTTAACTGTTCACTTTTACTGTATATTAAATTTACTTTCTAATTACTTTAGGTGCTATAGAAGTATCTTTAAATATTAGGTGTATTAAAAAGACATCCATTATTTTCCCCATAAATGGCTTTAGTTATCTGTATCTCCCGTTGTATAAGCCAGATTGGGTTACGCTAGATGATGGTAAGGAAAAATTAGATTTTGTATTAAAAAAGAGTTTGACAGTTTGTTAATTGTTTAACTCAGTTTTGTTTGAGCACGTGTTAAAGATGGAAGATGGCAAGAAAAATAATATTTTCCATTCTCCGTTTTCTTATATGTATAACGTGTTTCAAGAATAAACTGACTGACTTACCACTTATTTCCTCACTCTACCGAAAGTTATATCAAAAGTACCCATTTTATATGTTTCAGTTCAAGAAGTCTCTTCAAAAATTAAAGTCGAAAAAATTACTCTTTAATTTCAAAAAAAGCACAAAGTTTCGTATTTTTTATAGAAGCGAAAAGATATTACAATAAGTTCCTAATTATGTATTTTAAAGACATACATATATAATGCGGTCATTCAATAGAAACTTTGTGTAGGGTGTACGAGGTGCTTTAATAACCCATTGCATTATATGACTATGATTTTTTTATTTTCTCTTCTTTGTCGATTATTGTTCTTACTTACTAAGGTCAAATGTTTATAATTTGTTTGCCAATTATTGTATAGCAAATAACCTAAAATATCGTTTTGGATTTGAATTGTAGCAAATCGCGGTGGAAAACAGTTCCCACTATGACAGGCAAAAATATTGACAGCAATCTTTGAAAGGCGTTGAAGTATTTATGGAGTTGTTGATGTGACTTTATCAAATCAACGTGGAGAAAAAATGAATCATTAAAAATACTTTAAATAATTTTATAAGCCTTAATTTGATAGTTTAGCACGATTTTCGGTCACTGAAGCAGAAAAACTTCAAAGATATGTTTTCAAAATCACGCTTAACGATCACTAAAGAGAGGCTAATTGTGATTTTAACAATTTAAAAAATTGCAAGCATTAGTTTCTTGAAAAAGTTCTAACTATGAACCACTAAGATGCTGGAAGGTCAAAATATGAACCAAATATTTAAACAATAATTAGTTAGTGGATATAATGGAAACAGCAACAATTTATGTCAATTACTTAAAGCCAGCAATAATACTGCTCTTACAAATCTTTCGTCTTGTAGCGTTTTATGATTGCAAAATTACGTTGATAATGTCAAAGTTTATATAAAAGCTAAAGGCGAAGTAATTGATTTAAATGGATTTGGTAGGTGGAAGAAGGTCACAGTTTTTGCACATTCACATTGGCACATTATTTTAATAAGCAAACAAAACAAGAGTTGCCACCTTAGGCAGTTTGTAGGTCAAAATGTTTCGCTTTTGAACTGAACTGTAGCAATTCTGGCTAGAAGGTTTGAATAGTGAATCTTTGTTTTTTTTTCTTTTACTATTGTGATATTCTCATATTCTTGAACTGCAATAAGTTGTAAATTATTTTGTCTTCACTGCCTGCTAATACTCTTGTAAACATCGCTTATGATGCATGTTTTCACTGGTCTTTCGAACGAAACCGAAATCCCATTTCCGACCCAGTAATCTTGATGCCCAATTAACCTTAAAAGTGGATTGTTCATTGTTTCTGCACTCAGCCAATTTAGCCGGTAATTTGTTTGTTTGTTTTTTCCGCGCTTTTGCATGCCTTTTTTTTCTACTACGTTTTTTTTTTTTTTGATTGTTGCCTTTTGAAGTGCAATGGTTGCATTTTTTGTTACTAAGGTTACTCTGCTTGCCAAAGTCTTTACTTCTTGATTTCTTGATGGTTTCGACTGTGATTTACTGCCAACTTCTTAGGCATAAGTGTTCTGTTGCAACTTTTTTTTTTTTCTTCCCATTTTGTTGTTGTTTCGTATCAAACAAACACCGAACGAAACAAACGTAAACCTTTGTTAATTTTGTTGCCTTAATTATTGTGTTTTGTTGTTGTTGTCATTATTATTGTTGTTGTTGTTGTTGTTGCTACTCGTTGTATATTAAATTAAATTACTTATGTATTTTGTTGAAAATCACATTGCGGCAATAGTTTTTCAGCTTGAGTTGTAGGTGTGCTATTGACTTGCACAATTAAATTTCGCAAAAAGTTCACATGCACAAGATTTAATGTAATTATCATTTAGCCATTTTATTTGTTAATCGCAAATTTGGTTTATTTAATTGATTGAATTCAAATAAACATCACAAATTGATTTTTATTAATTAATTGCTTCACGTTTGAAATAGGCGTCATGTGGCAATTGTGTAGCAAAAGTGAGTTAATCTTATGACATGACGACAGAGTTCCCAAGGACGCACATGTGGAATATGCATGGGATTTGTTAATTATTTTGCCTTCTAAGAAGTCGAACTTCTTTACAAATAGTAGTTTTTCAAATAGTAGTTTTCAAGAGACTTCAGAGTTAGTTATTAACTACATGTAACAGAAGCATATTATCATTTATATATAATGTATTTCATATGTATAATATAATATCAAATATATATTAAACATAACAACTGTGTTAAAGTTAATTTTTCGTATATATCACTATTAATATTGTATATATGAATGGAAACTTTTTCAAGCAGCAGTTGTCACAAAAATACTCTGGTCAATTAGACCTCGAAAGTGGTTCCATCCTAATAAATTCATACACATTTGTATATTGAAAAAATTAAAAACGTCTAAATATTATGTGTTTCATTGGACTCTTCATAATTCTTATTAAATAAATAAAAACACGGAAGCTTTAATTTGTCATACTATATATTATATATACTTTAATTTGACATGCATGCACTCATTGACATATTATTGTTATCATAACTGATATTTAGTGATGATTTTATTATTTATTATTGACATATTGTTATTATCATAACTACCAACCCATGGTGATTTTTTTATTCCTTAATAATAAAAATTATTAGGGTAATTACCTAATTTATTTATATAAAATAAAATTTCAGTATTACCAACAATTCTCGGAACAGGTGATATCACATTTACCACACATATATACATACTGCTTACATAGTTTGGATATAGGTGCAGTTGATCCTAAATGACATCATTTTTCTACATATAGTACATATATAGATTACATTTGTATTTAGTACATATATATATATCATATATATGTCTATATTTATAAGTACAATCCCTTTTTTGTTTTGGCTCGGATTTTGTTATTTACCATAGACCAACATGATTCTATTTAAAAGTGATAGCACTGCATATCTGTTAAAAATTTTAATACAGACTATTAGTTCTTATGGCAGTAAAAACCTTAACTCCGCGATAAGCTCGAGAATTTATCAAAAGGCAACAAACAACAAAAAAAGAACAAAAAATAAAAAAGATTACAGTATCTGCATATTCATAGTCTGTATAACTAAAATCAAATTAATATTTTCTACTGATGTCCATGTACTTGGGCTTAAATTTGAGAAAAATTTGTTTGTGTAATTTCTTGATGCGGATTTTTCAAGGTGTCAAAATCCGGGAAGGAATATTTAATATAGTACGATTTTCTATAAAGATTCTATAACAGAAGTTCTACGCATGTAATTCACAATTGTGTTCGATAACAGAACCATAATATTACCATAGAAATTTTCTTCTCTCAAATTTCTTAAAATTTACCATTATTTTACATCCCAACTAAACTTCTCATTAGACACACTGGACATAATTTAACGAAATATTAAGCTCTCGAGCTGATCGCAGAACTACATATTAGAATAGTCTACGGCACGGCTTCTTTTTTTCAAAATATTTTTTTGTCTCTAAAAAATTTTTAATTTCTCTTCGCTTTCTTTTTGTTCACCTGTCTTTTGTCTATAATTTTTTTCAAATTTATATAAAGACGAATTTTAGAGGTTTATAAAAATCTAACGCTAACAATCTAATTTGTAAAATTAAATAAATTTTATTGCTTAAGCGGGTGGAAATCGCGAATGTCTTTTCCATTGAAGCAACATTGTTTCGAGTCGGAAGGGCTATTAATATTAACCATTTAAATTTTTTGTCACACAATTCTTTCGTTGCATAGTCACCAAATTACATAGCAAGTTTTAATCTGCACTTAACGTCACTTTGTCTAGCGCCCACTAAGTGAACACCTACAACAAAATGACGTTCGGAAAATATATGCCTCTGCCGCAAAAATGCATGTGGCAATTGCTGCTGCTTTGTCTGCAGCTTAGCGCCGTCGTAATAGCATTTCCTCCCGCTGCTTCCTTAACATTTTCAGTTAATAATAATTTTTTTCATTTTGTTTACATTTCCTTGCAGTCATTTTTCGGCCGCTCCTACAACAATTTGTCATCGATATCGGATTGCAAAAACAATGGTGAATGCATCATTAATAAGAAAAATCGCACAGCATGTAAGGCTTGTCGTTTGCGGAAATGCTTAATGGTGGGCATGTCAAAAAGTGGTTCACGTTATGGCCGTCGCTCGAATTGGTTTAAAATCCACTGCCTACTGCAGGAACAGCAACAACAAGCCGCTGCTGCCATGGCAGCACATCAAAATAATCAACAACAACAAGCAAATCAACAACATGCGGCGCATGCACTGGGACCAAAAGCACCACACAGTGGTATTGGCATTCCATCACCTGCAGCAGCAGCTGCCTTGGGAATGCTAGGTCATCCCAATGCTTACGCAGGCTTATATCCACCACGCACAAAAGAAGAACTCATGATGTTAGGCTTAGAAGAGTATGCTAAACATCCTGCTGCTTCACCGTCCGTAAGCTCACCCGAATCACATAATTCGGATAGTTCAGTAGAAGTGAATGTACGCGGGAATCCATTACTGCATTTAGGAAGCAAACATGTTGGTACTGAACCTACACCTTTACCGCCGCAATTGCGTAAAGACTTGCCACCATTTTTACCTTTACCATTTCCTGGTCTCGCTTCAATGCCCGTCATGCCACCACCTTCCTTTTTACCGCCCTCGCATTTACTATTTTCTGGTTATCATCCTGCTTTGTATCAGCATCATCAGGGTTTGCTGAAGCCTTCATCTGAACAACAACAACAAGCAGTTGCTGCAGCAGCGGCTGTACAGCATCTTTTTAATTCTACCAATGCCTCACCGAACCGTTTTATGCCTACTATTCCCAGCCCCGTTCAAACTTCTCCATTGGCGAAACCACGAGATAAAGATGAGCACCATGCACATAGTCCCAGAACTGATACAATTAACAACAACCACTTGCCGAATGGTAGTAAAGCGGCCGAAGAACTTACCAAGCGATTTTATTTAGACGCAGTACTCAAGTCACAGCAATGTAGTCCACCACCACCAACCACTAGATTAACAGCGCATGGAAAGCATGATCACTCCATATCAGCGCTTGTAACTCCTAATTCTGAAAGTGGACGAGAAAGACTTAAAAGTCGACAGAGCAACGACGACATGGATGACAGTGAAACTTTAGATAGACAATCCAATGGCAACGAAAGCGAATGTGGCGAAGATTTGGTGGTTTCGATGACGCCCCCCAGATCGCCAGTTAACCCACAACCAGGTGGCGATTGTACGCAAAGAAAAGAGCGCATATTGCAAGATAATCCAATAGATCTAAGCATGAAGACTGGCAGCTCCATAACCAGTTCGCTAAGCAGTAAGTGCAGTTCGACAGGTGCCGATAGTGAAAGTGAAAATGAGACAGACAGCGATAAGCATTCAAAATTAAAAAACGGATTAGAAGGTAAGCAAGAAGAGACTTCAGAACATGATGGAGAGGAAGTGCGTATAGATGACGATGACAACAGCACAACAGAAACAATAAAAACAATGGCAAATAATAATGGCACAAGTAAATCCAATAACAACAACAATAAAACTGATAGCAGTGACAGCGAAGGTAGTCAGAAAAATTTTGAAAATAATAAAAGAAATATAATTGATACGCAATATACTGAAACTGAAGATTTACTGGACTCTGCGTCAAATACCAAGCGTCTTAAATTAGAAATTGGAGGCTTTAAGGTTGAAAACTCTGTAGTTAAAACAACGTCTGCACTTGACTTGACGACCAAGGTTTGACTGGTGCCACAGCACAATGCTCAATACTAATGCTCAAAGGTGATTGCTTGAAGATCTGATCTAATTACTATGTGTGCAGTTTCCAAAGTAACTATGTATCAAATATTTTGTACTAAATGAACTGCCAAACTGCTCCAAATTCGAACTTGTTGCGCATGAGAACCACTCTATTTCTGGAAACCTAAAATCCAACATCATAGATCGTAAATTAAAAAAATCATCACGGCGCAAAAAACCACTATAATTAACAAATTTTACAGATGTTATCACTTCATTAAAACGGGTTTATAATATCACGAAAAAATGCCAAAATTGGCATTTGTAGATTACGCGTTTTTAGTTTATGGAACCTGCAGTTTGAGGCGGTGGAATTTGAAAACAAACTAAAAACTTAATTCCGGTCAAACTCAACACTCAGATACCTTATACCTGGTACAAATGAAGAGCTTAAGTTTTAAGAAAGCATTTATGTCCCTTTGGGATTCTGGTAATTCCATTTGCTGACGACCATAAATGCCTGGCAGTTGCGGCGTAGGGTGTACAAAATCGATCTTTCGGAAACCAAATATGCGTGAAATATATTGGAATTTTATGTAAAAATGATAATGTGGACACATTTATAAAAATTAAATTTATAAAATATGAAACAAGTTGTCAGAATTTAAAGCAGTTTTCTAGCTAAATTGTGTATAAAACAGTTGAATTGTTGAATTTATAAATATAAAACACAAAGATGAATAATAATATTAACAATATTTAAATTAATTGCAAAAACGTTTATTGAAATAAATATTTTAATGTCAGATTCCTCTGTGAAACGATAATGAATTTCTGCTTCTCTCATGAAGTTCTGTAAAAGTATTGTTGTAATTAATTAAAGATTTCTTAGATCTGTAAAATAAAATTATTATTTAGTTGTAATGAAATATGTTTTAGTAGTTAATAGTGTAGTTGCATTTGATATTTTAGTCAATTAGTTAATGTTTTAATAAAAATCTATTTAATTATTATTATGAAATTAGCATGAATTATTATATTAAATATTTTAATAAATTTTAAAATTACAACAGAAATTATTTTATTTAATGGAATTTTAAATAAATTTTAAATAAAAATATTTTCTCATGAAATTAATTGTTTTAATAATATGCAGAAGTTGGTTAAGTATAATTAGTACATATTTATTGCAAATTAATAAATAATAATAATAATTAATAATTAATAATATTAACAATATTTTTATATTGCAATTGACTTTGTCTTGTGATTTATTAAAAAATTTCATTCTTCATTGTTTATTATATAAAAATATTGACATTGTTGCAATCAATCTTGTGATAATGAAAGACACATAAAAGAACAATCAATTTAATCTTACCATGTTTCATATAAATTCAAGGTGTGTTCTTGATTTATAAATGACTCTTAGATCTACAGATTTAACATTGTCTAATGATGACATCTCCTTTATGATCAACTCCTAAAGAACCTTAGTTTACACATGATATTTATGAAATAAAATGATTTATTTCAAAAATAATTCAAAATTTTAATTATCGTACTATCTACTTAAGACATCATTAGTACTTTAAGATTTATTTTTAATAATATAAATAGATAAATATATAGATATCATAAATAGTATCAAAATCATTCATTTCAATTTTCTGAAAATTGATCATAAATTTAAATGTGGAACTGTATTGATTGGCAATATCTAAATATATATAACTCTTCATTTTAAATTAATCGACTAAGAATCTCGATTAAAAGTATACTTAAATCATAAAAGCAAAAATCATGAGTTTGTCAAGATTGTTGATATATATATGTCAGACCGCAAGCTTACTGAGTTTACGGTCTAAATCCCTTTTTTAAAGCACATGATATACACAAAGGTTTTGCACAAAATGAAAAAAAATCTTTAAAATTATTAGTATGTCATAGCAAGGACATTAAACTTTATATTATATTAGGAAATATCAATTTAGAAAAAAAAAACACATTACTTTTAATTGTTATTTAAAACATTGGGGTTCCTAAAAAAATATACGAATAAAGTGAAAAATATAATATTCCTTATTAAAAAAATGGATCATACGCAACGTAAGTAGAATGTAAATGAAGAAGTTGAAGTATTATAATTATATCAATGCATGTCTTCAAAATAGACTATATATTTTTTGATTAGAAAATATGTTTATATTTTTCCGAAATGTATAATTTTAATAAAACCAATCTGATCTATCAAATATACCTATCTTTGTACCATGCCGTAAAAAGAGAAATTGAACTTTACATGACAAGGCTTTCGACAACATTAGAAGAGAAATTTGTTATTTATTCAAATAATTTGAATGAAACACAAATTAAAAGAAAAATGGAGCCATGGAATAATATAAATATTTACAAATACTTCTAACTCCCATGGGAAAATAAATAAATTAATTCCTTCAGGTTTCATTTCTGGCTATAATAAATCGTTTTGGTCTTGATTTTTATTTATAATAATATAATACTTAAAAAAATACTTTATTATAAAAATTACTATATTCGAAAAATTGAGAAAATATTAAATTTCGAACAATATTTATCACTGATAAGCATTTGTTGAAATATTTCGATCGAATGGTACACTAGATAGTAGGTAAACTTTCATTATTTTAAAGAACAGGATAAAATCAATTAACATTAAGCTGTCTTCTTATTCAAGTTGTGCTAGATAATGTAAGATATATTATCTTATATATATCTAATATATTGTTACATAAAATATTTAAAATAAAATTCGTTAATTTATTCCTCAAACCTGAAGTTCTCATCAATTTTCAGGAACAGTAAGCAAATGAAACTTTTGATGACAAATGGTAAGAATGTGGTGCGGAATTTGCACTGATCAAATTTTAAATTTTTCAAACACGTCAGTTTCAAAACAACAAACATCATCAGGTGCATTATCAGACTAGAATAACCAATTTTATTCAATACTTCTAGTTTCCAAAAATACTAAATCAGCTCTTACAGCTCGTGTTAAAATCGATTTTTTAAATTCACTGTTCCTCAGTCGTGTGATATCAAATAATTGTGATTCGGACTGACTGATACCTAAGCTTAATTTGACACCAATAAACTTTTGCTTCTATGGCTGCTTGAGGTCAAGGGTTCATCACAACAAGCTTAGAACTCTAGAGGACATCGCACGTGCTGCCAGTAGTAGCTGTGATGGTAATGAAAACCAGGAGGCCATCACACACCTTCGTTATTACTGTCTAGCACATAAAAAATATGACAACATTAGATTATGAACAGGTGGAGGACTTCCCATATCCTTGTACGATTAAGAATCCAACTAGGAATATGTGTTATTGCAATGGGTCCACTAGACCAAAATATTTCTATTACCAACTTAGTAGTTTAAAAACCACTTTTACCTCTACATACATTAAAAATATCACTATGTGTTTAATTGTTACAGAAATTCATATTAATTACGAAGTGACTCTTGCACTTACTCATGCAGACAGTACTTAGTTTACTGCCAGGTAACAGCACTAAAAATGCAAAATATGTGTATGAAAAGCCATTATACACCATAAAAGAGCCGTTATAATGAGTGAAACACTACAATATACGATCAAAAATACTAAAAAAATGGTCATATTATGACATTCAAGCTAAGGCTTACCAATTGCGAGATATCTTTCAAAAGAAATATAATCAAATCTCCTTAAACCATGTTAAATTTTTAAGTGGAATACCAAGAAATGTCTGTTAAAAACAAAATAAATAATTCTTATTTGTTTGGAGTGACACTGAAGCTGATCTTAAGTGTAGACTGAAATAACTGTTAAATAAATATGTTATATATATATTAACTGTGATATTTTTAATTTAATTTTAGGTTTGTTTTTATATAACATAAGTTTTTGTATAAAATATAAATTTGAAAAACACGGCTTAAAGCCCGTCAAAATTTGAACATATAAATAGTTCACTTGATATAGCCAGTGCTGAATATGGAGGATATCAATATTATCAAAATATATTATTTTTGTGTAGTCTTATATGGTATAATTATTTCTCTAGTAGTTTTTCCAACAATACATGATATATGTATATATGTATGTTATTAGGTATGAAGGGCTTGTGTTTAACATAATCAATTTAATTTCATTTTTTTAAGTGTTAGTATAGTTTTTTATTTTTTAGTACTTATTTAGTAAGTAGTTTTATGTAATTATTCCTCTTAATGTTTTTCCAACAATACGTTATATCAAAAAAGATTATTTATATATGAATGTATGTTATTAGGTATGAAAGGTTTGTGTTTAACATAATCAATTTAATTTCAGTTTTTTAAAGTGTTGGTATCGTTTTATTTTCATCTACAACTGCTAATAAACATTACAAAAAAACGATACCAAAGTTCATTTTCCTTTAAACGAGTGCCTCCAATCAATCTCAAATCTATTTCAATCAATCTTCACATAATTGCAAGCACTGTCAACATTTTTCCTGAGTTGTTGGTGTTGCAACAAATATCGTTTGGGTATCTGCTGGTGTCGCTGCTGCTTCTGAATTTCACGCTTTCTGCTAAACAAACTATTTACAAGATTTTGTAAATGGCGTGAAAAATGAAGCTTATTTGAGGCACTCACTCGCATTCAGCCCGCTTAATTTTCCCCACTTTTTCCTCTTTCAGTTTCAATTTCAGTTCCAGGCCAGCAAAGCAAATGATGCGAAACAGATTGACATTTGCAGATGTGCACCGTTTGTATCTTAAACAAACGTCAACGTAATTTCAGACAGCAAATGTGACATCAATGCAACCAACACAAGCGGCAGCCGCAATTGCAACAATGACGTGCCTTTATCAAAAACAACAACAACAAAGGAAAAATTTGTTCACCAAACTTGAAGACTGCACAGCGTTTCTACTGCGGAGTCTAAGAAATGCCAAGTGGCAATGCGCAGGTAACAGTTGCAGATTTAGCATCGCTGATATGTTTCCCGTTGATGCTGCTCTTATGGGTGACGATATTTCGACTTTGCGGAAATTAGATTCTAGTTTGGGTTCTTTGGGGCTATAGTTTCTTTAAGTAATCACTTATTGTAAACCACTTAAGCTCAAATCTGAAAGAGATTTCAGTTAAATAATTTGGTTCAAAATGTATTACACACATAAACCATCAAAATACATAAATTTGATTTAATAAGATACTTTCATCTTTGCTTTTTTATGTACGTAGTACATATATTAGTCGTGGAATGTATATATGTATGTATACATTAGTATTTCGGTTAAATATATTTAATAAATGCTTTCTTTATTAACTTTTAAAGGCAAAATGCTCATTATTGTTACCTCATTTGCTCCAAATACATAAGCTCCACTTTCTGCCCACTCACGAAATCCATTAAACAAGCAACACCCAATTTTAGCGTCTTCGCGCTTACGTTGCTTTTTACTGCCTCTGCCAATGCAACCAATGCAGTCAACTGCACTTAAGCTGTTGTTGTTGTTGTTGTTGTTATTGCAACTGTTGTTGGTGTTTTATTTAATCTTTCGACTTTTTTAATGATCGAACGTGAACTGCGATGCGCTAGAATTCATTCCTAAGTGAGAAATATCTAACAAAGTTAAGATCAACTGCAAATAAGACTACTTTTATCTATCAGATGTGCTAACACCAACGACTACACCAACAACAAACATAACAAGGAACTCCCTGTAAGTTCGAGCCCATATTTTTGTTATATTTGTGCGAAAACTGGGTGAGTGCACTATAAACAAAAGAAAGAAAAAAGATAAACTCAGCGTCTCTCACTTTTCACAAATAAATTTTTTAAATATGTATCGTACTTATAAATGACTTCTGTCCAACTCTTGAAGTATTAAACTTCGAATTGAATTCAGTTGAACATTTTTATGTAGGTTAATGAAGTACACGATTGACTTACTAACAACATGAGAAGTATTTAAAACGTTTTTAGAAATTTTAAGTACATAAAATCAGTTAATGGTAATGGTAATGTTAGTGTTGTTAATATTCAGGCAGTGCGAGCAACTGAGAGATAATGATGGAATAACGTCTAAATAAGGATACATTTAACAGCTTAATAAAGTTGCTGAGGAAACAGTTCGGATAGTTCGGATTCAGTTCATTTAAAGTAGAATACGTTAGCTAGAAAGTTTTCAAAATGTGCAACTGTAGTTCGTTACCCGCTGCTGCGCTCGAAAATAGCTGTTGTTTGTGGAAACTACGACTATTAAAGGTAAACTCAAACTCAAACTCATACTCAAACTCGAAGTCTAAACTGTAATACTAAAAGCACATTTAAAACACCTATCCTAAAATATTTATAAACATTTTTAATCTCTTCATTTTTGCAATTTATTGCTAGAGCAACGTAATGGCATTCGTCATAATAAATGCATATTTATTTATGAGGATCGGTGTTAGAGACTCCCACCTAATTAGTTATTTCTTACGGTAATAAACAGTTTTACTTAATATTTTTTTATAACCATCGCTATAATGTGTTTATTTTTAATTAAAATGAAGAAATTTTTCTCCTATGTGAGCAATGAGTAAAAGGAAAGTTGCAAATATTTCAAATATTACTTTGCATTCATAAAATTTTTACTTAACTTCACCGAAAATTGCATGGAACCCTTCAGCCTGTAATGAGCATAAACGAAACTATTATTTTAGAGCAATTTACTTAAATGCTTCGATTTCCAAAATATTAAATTATTATTATTATTATTATTATGATAATTTTAACGCCACTACACATTTTTGAATTTGTGAGCAAATTATAATTACAATAAAAATATTTTTGAAAACTGTTATGTACTGAGGTTGTTATAATGAACTTTCATGTATATTTTTAGAGATGTCTAAGATGTCTTCCAGTTTTCATTCTAAAATCATTTGCTAATATCTTCAATGAATAAGCTTATTTATATAAATCTTCTTCTTAGTTGGCCATTACAGACCATTATTTAAATAAATAAATAAATAAATAATTAATTACGTTAATTTTTTTTTTTGTCGAAAGTGACGTGTCTTTATGACGAAAAGAAACTATGCAAAAGTTAAACGGATTCGAATAACAAAGAAAATACAATAACAAAAATTTTAGTTAATTTATTGAAATTTAGCTGACCATACAACGCTGTTTCTAGTATTCCCAAGTACTCATCATCAGTGGTCTTAGGAATTATTCGAATTTCTTTTTAATTAGTTTATAGTCCGTATATAATTTGTTTGGACTGCAAGTGCCCAATAAATTTTATTTATTTATTTATTTTATTTATTATTATTTTATTTATTAATTTATATTAACAATCTCTAAGGTAGAAAAAGTTATTTGTAATGATAGCAGGTTATAAGATTATATCAGGTAACAGCAGCATATAATTATTGGATATAATATGGAAAAGGAATGTGAATTATTTAGTAAAAAAGTGGTTTAAATAGGACAAATTGCTAAAAGCACAACAGCGCGACAAAATCATAATTTTTATTGTATATATTAGTTATTCAAAATGGAGATTTTGGTGAAAATTATATTATACTTTAAATATATAATTAAAATAGAGTACATAAAACTGAGTAGTTGATTTAATAAAATGTATGAAGAATTAATGGTTAACTTAGTTAGTTAGTTAAAGTGATGGGAGGAATAACTCCTCCTCACTTAGCTATGAAAGCCTTTTGGAGTCCACAATTCCTTATCATAATGGGTAAAAAAATGTCGAACTAGAACCAGCCAGAAGCATTTATAATGGGCGATAGTCTGTTCAATGCTAATACTGAAGATATCGCTGAGTGTGTTAAAGAATGGTGCCCCTTAAAATGTAAGCTAAGTTCTGACCAAGCCTGGACATAGGCACAACAGAGGATCTGGTGTCCTTTTTCGAAAGTTGGTAGACAAGAGATGCCGCAGGCTAGGTTAAGTCTAGCTCCATACCGTCCTATGGTCCAGTGCCTCATAAAAATAGATATAATTCTAGATACCTCTGATTTGCTTCTGTGTATCAAGTCAGAGGTTCTGCATTTGGAATAGATTGGCCATGTACCCCTTGCCCAGGAATACTCCTTGCCCAGGAACCCAAAGTAGAGTTACCTCGGACCTTGCACTTAGTGCGTAAATGAATTCTTTGATCGCTGACAAAGCTTTAACTGGTTAACTTATGACATTGGAAATCTTTTATATATGTTAATGGGAATGCATAATAATTCAAATGTAGAAAAATATTAAAAAAAAAATGTGTGTGTACGCCGCCAACAAATAATTTTGTCATCAGACTATGGCACACTGTCACCAGACTATATAAACAAAAATGATTATTACAAGTGCTGTGAGCATTCGAACAACTTAAATTAACACACGTGTATTGTATATAATCTTCAATCTTTATATATCAACCTAGTCTACATGTGAAACATCATTATACTAGCTATAAGGCTTCGATACTAATACAAAGCAGAAATGAGCTTAGAAAGTATGACCCTTCAAAAAAATGTACAGTAGACTCTTGACACAACAAATGATAAATTGGCAAGTCCTTTACTATTTTAAATGCGGTAAATATTCAGTTGTGTGACAATACTTTTGGCTTTAGTAAGACAAAATAAATGTAATTTTAGATGCTATTTAAATACTGTTAGCTTAGCTCTACCCTTAATTATTTGTCGATGGTTTAAATATATCTGCAGTTGTAACGCTGAACGGTTTGAAAATCCGAATTTAACGAATACTCAGCAAATCTTCTAGAAGTTTATGGAAATATTTAGAATAACAAAAAAGTGAACTTCAGTAGATGACCGACAGCTTCAATATATCAGAATGTTGTATAAACTTGATGCATAAAAGATTGAATCTCCACATCAATTACATTTGTCACAGTTGTGAAGAATACGATGCAAGTGTCTCTTGGGCCCTTTTTTTGAGTGTCTTGAACACATGTCGCAAAATAGGTAAAGAATACTTGGGATCTACTGCAATGTTAAATTCTACCGCATGCTGACTATTTATCAGATTGTACTCTATCAGATTACTACTTGTTACGATCACTGCAAAGCCTTCTGCAAGACCAGCACTTCAAAGATAATGGACAATCAAAAAAATGCTCCATGAACGTATCACATCAAGAAACAAATAACTTTTTTAATGGGGATCCATAAACTGCCAGAGAGATAGTCTAAAGTCATAGCTACCGATGGAAATTTTTTAGAACACTTTTATTTGCAAATAAATCCGAAAAACTAAGTTATATATCCAATATTTGAAATCTCACCTACTTACCAACTCCAAAGTTTGTGCAAATTCTAATTTCTTTTACCAATAATTAAATTTTTTCTATAGAAACAATGAACTTTAACGTATGGTTCCACAATATTTATTGATTCATTCATTTGATTTAATTGAGTTTGTGGTGCTATTTTATGTTAAAAAGAATTTAATTTTTGGTTCGAAACCTTCAAATAAAATTTTTTATTCAAAAAATGTAGCACCTGAACGAGTAAGTTACTTGCAAGATTAGTTATTATGGAAATATTTGAAGTGAACCAGATTTTGTTGCATCATCACAATTTATTGCAAATAATTTTGGGGGAGTTTTATTGACAGCAGCAATTATCACGTGTTCGCATAATAAAAAGTAACCACGCAGTTGGTTCCATAAAGGCCATTTATGCGGTAATCCACCTGTCTACTTGATTGCTCACCATATTACTTCACACTTTTCATTTGGTGGAGCATTTTTACTATATCTTGTCTGTCCAAACGTCTCTCCGTCTGTCTGTCTGCCTGCCTAATTGTCCGTCTATTGTAAAATCGTGCCAACATCATGCGCAGATTTAATGGGGTGGCAATCACTTCGCTTGAGTCTCAATTTTTTATAAATTCGTATTATGTTTTCATGTTGCACAACTTAAAAGGTTCTATGATAGCAACTGGGTTGGCAATCGCTTAAGATATATTATTAAATAATAATGGACTGTAAACGTAATTTTCTATATGAACGCATAAAAGTTGCAGACAGTTTAAGTCTGCCAAGTAGTCACTCTGGTCATCATCAGCAGTCACTTATATTGTTGTTAGTCTTGCTATTGTTGACGTTGTTGTTCTGTTGTTGTTCTGTTGTCGTTCTCTATGCTGTTGTTGCTGTTGTTGCTGTTGTTGCTGTTATTGCTGTTATTGCTGCTGTTGTGTTATTGTTAACAATCAATTAAGGAAATAAGTTGTTAAAAAAAAAGTATAATAAAATGTTTTGCTGATCATGTGCCTATAAATACTGGGTTGGGTGCCCATCATGATCATCTCCAGATATTGTAAGTGTTCAGACGTGCGTAGCTTTACAATGAAGTACATATGCACGGAATGAAAGCGCAATTCAATAATAAACTTATAAAATCGTATGTATTTAGTAGTTCATTACTAATAAATTAAACAGAAATGAGTTAAAATTAATTTAATAAAATATGCACCGCTTCATTTGTTGGAAATTATTTAATTATATACACTTGTCTGCCAAAAACACAGTTTGTTAACCTGTACAAAACTCTTGGCCATGATCGCAGAAGAGCAGTGATAAGCATTAGCTTAAAACTAATTAAAATGATTTTAATATGTAAATCATTAATCACTGCTCGGTTTAATGACTTTCCACTGTCAAGCAACGCTCTACTGTTATGAAAAATATTAAAGTAGCTGCTACTATTTTAATGACTAATGTGATTTTCAGTTATGAATTTGTGACGAGCAGATACTCGAGTATTTATAAATTAAAAATATATTTCATATAAAATATAAAATCAAAAAAAAATTAAATAATTTCAAAAAACAGTCAAACTTCCATAACTTAAAGTACAATTTTGCAAAGAAAAGGTTCGACTTATGGAGAATTCGAATTGAAGAATTCTTTTGTGATGACATGAAATTTGCCTTCTGGACCCTGTTCCACTCTATTTAGTTCGAGTTATAGAAAATTGGAGTTATAGAAGTTCGAGTTATGGAAGTTTGACTGTAATTGCCAAGTTTATCGAAATTTATTAAAATTATTTTTATATTGCAAATAAAGAAACACGTTTTATTCAAAAGAATAGATTAAAAATGTGAAATAAGTTTTCTATCTGTTAGGTTAGCACTAACTTTTATTAATAAAAGCCTTATTTGTATGAAAGTAGAATACCCCGGAGCTATTTCATCTTCGCATTTTCTCATGTTGTTTACGACTATCCTATAGATAGGATTAGATAGATAAGATAGGCCGTTGAAGGTTCCAAACATAAACGTAAATAGCACTGTTGTGATTAAAACTTAAAACAAACATTTGTTTTTGAATATTGGTTGAAATTTGGCATCATGTGTGATATATTTTATCAATCCAATGTCTTCCACATCTTAACTTAACTAACAATTCATCGCCTTTAACTTGACAGTTGTTAATTTTAAAGATATTCACAATTTGTAGATTATGCGAATCATTACGATACTTTTTGTAACCCAATAATAATAAATTCAAAAAAAGAGAAGGGATGACACTTATTAGGATTTTGATAAACAATTCAATCGGAATCACAAGTTTAGAAAATTTTCCAAGCTAAAACAGTAAATGTTGGGTGACTTGTTAAATCGAGCTCTTCCAAATGGACGTTGAAGAGTCCATATTTTCAATTTTACACTAAACAAACTTGTAATTGATGTAAAACTAAGTATGAAACTATCACACCTCTAAACCAAATGCCACGCCAGACAGTGACTTTTTGTAAATGCTATGATCTTTCGACAGGTCTTAAGAATTTTTATTACGACAATGGTTGACCGTTGCTCATTTTAAGTACAAAGCTTATAGAGAAATCATTTTGTAAAGTTAAGAAAAGGTGATATTCCGACGATGTTAGATGTGGAATATATAGTAGGAATGGTTTTACATTCCATTCAATCTGGAAAGCCATTGACTCTATCCTAACAAAAATGTCTATACTATGGTTTCAAATTTTAATAAAACCTTAAAATATCATTCAGAATCAAACAAACATTTGTACTAACATCCGTTGCTAAAATTTGTAATGACAATACGGTTTAAGTTTAAGTTAGATGCGAAAAAATATTTTTGAGTCGCTGTTGGTTATAAAATGAAATTACTAACCGAGCCACCTAATATTATTGGATATCATGGGAATTACTTGAACCTTCTCTCCTTAGCTAAGAAAGAGCTTAATATACAAAGAATATATCAGACGCAATATATTTGTTGCTGCTTTCCATATATATTAAAACCCTAATCTCAAACTTTGTTGTATATGTATAAATAAAATTTTGAACAAAGCTTCTCTTAGTCAAAATTAGATATCAATATTATCGCATTAGGGAGTATTATAGAATGGGATTTTATGCGAATTTTATAGAATGGTTGTTTAAGTACTGTAACCATCTGTGTATCTCAAAACTTGAGACTATATCGGATTGTAATTGCTTATGTGATCTTAAATAGTCTATATGTCCATATGTCTATATGGGCAATGCCTATATATTCTCATTATAAATTAATAAGTCATATAAAAGATAGAAATATTTTCTGTAGAACGCATGAGGATTAAGAAAGTAAATGGGTGAATAAATTCCACTCGCAACTCTGTTTAGAGTTAAACCACTTGACAAGACGGCAAGACTGCATGAGATATAGAGAAAATAACAATTTCAAATAAATTGGAGTACTCTTAATAAGAAAATAATATTTTGCAAATAAATTTGTCATAATTATTACCTAGTAATTGACTTTTATACTTCAATCAAAATGTTTGGGATAACGAATTATGTTAATAAATTAAAGCAATAGTATCTTCTGTTAAGGTCTCAAAAGTTTCACTTTTAATTCTTATATGTTAAAAGCTATATCTTGGGAAGTGTTTATATGTGTTGGAGTAATATCGTATTTTGACATTATAAGGTTCGAGCAGTTTGAGTATAATTTCATTCCATCATATCGATTTAACACATTAAATGCGTGAAACAGTTCCAGCTGCTCAATAATGTCTGAGTTAATCAGACAGCTTAGTTGATTCATTACTTTCCCTCTGTTTTATACAAACACATACAAAAGAAAGTGGTTTTTAAACAAATATTATAATCAAACATTAAAATGCCCGAAATTTTGATCAGGTCGAATATTCTTTAAAGATCTAATTTTGAGCTATAAAATTGTTGCTGCTGCGCTCATTTTGCCTAAAATCCTTTACTCTCCTACTCTACTCTTTCCTTCCAATTGCGACATTTGACCAGAGGTGCAGATTTGGTACTACGGTGGTCAGTGGGCCTACAGCTTGGCTGTGCTGACTAGTTGACGTTGGACTCGTAGTGGCTGTGGTTAACACCCACACTAACGCGGGAAGAATGTTTAGTTTTGGTTATATTCGGCGTGGAGTTGCGTATTCAACACCGGGTGCTACAACTCACATTGTAGCAGAGGTATTGGTAGGCCTCGCATCAAACCAAGGTGGAAGTTATGTCTTACACACATTTATTCATTAGTAACCGGCAGAATTACTAAGGAGATTCAAATGCGGCAACGTGATGTTGAGCCTACACGGCATGAAATCACATTAATAATTATGGTTTTTACTCTCTCCTACTCTAACAATCTATATCTAATCAAATTTTTAGATTTAAGTGGTTTGTTACTATGATTCTGCGCAACATTCTTACGGGGTCTTCACAGATAAGTATATTTTTAGAAAAAATTTCAATTTTATTGCATCCAATTAAGCTTTATAACAAATAGACTTGGCTTTAATCCAAATTTTTTTGCAAAAGAGAAATTTTAAATTACTTCGGTTATGCAGTATATAACATCTTTGATCCATTATCAATTGCTAATAATACTCTATGATCTTGCTTGACAATACACAATATGTTATGTCAATCATGGTAAAATATAAATACTTTCAATTTCTTGACTTTCCTTGATATAATATTACATATATACACACATTTTATGATTTAGATGAAACCATTTTTTATTTAAATTAAAATAGCAAAATTCCAATGTGCATTATGTGAAGAAATCGGAATAAATTAGCGCCAATTGCATGCATCGTTTCAGAGTAAATAAGTGGAAATATGCGGGGGCGTAAAACAAGTACACTTGTCTTGACTGACAGCGCGTTTTCAAAGTTTTACAATTAATCAGAAATTCCAGTACAAAACCGTCAAAACAATAATTTTTCTTTATCAAAGCACAACAAAAGAAGTTACAAGGCGGCGCGTGTTGCTAATGAAAGGGTTAAGTTTAAGCCTCAACTCTTCACTACCAAAAACGGAGTAGCAAATACCGAGTAGCGAGTAGCGAGAAGCGAGTAGCGCAAGTTAAGAAGAAGATACTCACTTTTAGTTACGTTCAAATGTCAAAATTTCCGTTTTAATTGTTGCCGCTTCAGTTCAAAAATATTAATAATAAAAAAGAGATTAGAGCCTGCCCTTTAGCACAGTAGCCGTACAAAGTAACAAAAACAAGATATGTATTGATGGCATCATAAAGCATTTTTGTCAATAAAATTCAATCAAAAAGCGAAAATACGAAAATACGAAAAGAGAATAACAGCTTAAATTGCTTTAGAAACGATTTAAACCAATTTACTGCATTAATAAACGTGAAATACGGAACTCTACGGAAGGCCACAAAATATGAATATTTAAGAAGATTTTGCTAAATATTTAAATATGAAAAGTAGATACATACCATAATATGTATGGTATGGAATATGAAAAGTTTATACATTATACAAACTTCAGCACCCGCCCGGCGGCTGACAGCGGCCGCTTCGATTTGTAGCCGCTGCGCTACTCGTACTATACCATAGCTTCAGCAGTATTGGCTGCCGTATGGGGCATGTGGCGATAATTGTGATTAATGGCTTAAATCGCTTTTTAGCTTTTCAATCAGCGTTGTTGCTACTAATTATAACTACTTTGATAAGTAAAGATCCACAAAAACGGCCACTGCCGCTAAAAGATACAATCATTGCGATGCTCTGCTCTGTAAAGTTTGATTGTTTCACATAAAGTTTTTTTTTGTTTTGGGGGAATTTGGAAGCTTGTGCAGAAGCCACTGTTGGGCATTTAATATTTTCTTCTTTTCTTAATTATGTGTTTCAAACTGAAGTAATAATTATATTCATCGTACACAGTTTTCAGATATTTTCAGCACTAATTGTTACAGATATGTTTGGAACTGGAAGCATGACCTTTTCTCTTTCTAAGAAAACAGGTGAACTTGAGGCAATGTGGCTTCCATATACTCGTATATTAAATTAAAACTATAAAACTAGTTTGCTCAGTTTAATAGCTTGAAATTTTAATTATAATTTTTTTTTAAATTTCTAATAAAGCATTTATCCCTAAGCTAGAAATTTTCTAAAGATATTAAAAGCACGTGCCCTAAATTATTTAATTTTAATTCAAAAATCTTTCGATATGATAAAACTTATTAAGTTTTTTTACGCTATATATTGAAATAAGACAACTGCGGACATAATAAATTTATATAAATGGGTCACATGTGTGATTGGATTTTACGAAGATTTTATGCTTTCATAAGAATCAAGCTTGAAATTAGTTTTAACGCTTATTGGCCCAAATACATTATAACTCTGAAAGGTATATCAAGTTAAACGTAGAAAAAAAGTAAGTAGTATAATCTTAATTCTTCGATTTTAGAAGAAAATGTTTGCATTTATTTTGCAGTAGCCTGAATATCCTCGACTAATAATTTTAATACAAATAAATTTTAAATAACTTATTTAAACAATCAAACTGGAATACCTTAATTTTTATAAAAAATTAATTTAATAATTATATTTTTAGGTATATAATTTTTTTTTATTCATTTACGATAAGTCCTCTTTTTGCATGTTTCAACTATGTTTGGATTAAGTTTTGAAATTTATTCATATGCTTAAAAGAAACCGACTTACTATTTTTACTTTACTTCATTAACTTACAAGCAAGTGTCCTAGAAAAAAAATTTCAAGTACGGTGATCCCCCGTTTTCGATTTTAATTTGCAAATCACCAACATACGTACAAAACCCACAAAAAAACTGGAATCAGAACTGCACATTCTAAATTAATATATAAAGTAATTAATATTTAATATAACAATATATAATATTACATACTTACATATTTAATAACTATATGTGTAATCAACAAATAGATTAATACACTTATTTATAATTATAAGCTCATTTTAGGCTCAGATCAATTTGACCGCTCTTTAGGAATACAACTAAAACCAGGGTTATAGATCTATCTTATTGAAAAACAAAATATCTATTTATGCTAAAAATGAAATGCACCTGATCAAAACAGCATATAGACATGAAATTAGCACAAGAAATCTTCTTCTTAGAGCTTAATCCTCCTTCTCAATAACAAAGCTTTCAACATATATGGAATATCTGCCAGTTGGTTGGTAACGAAAAGACAATAGTAATCAACAGATCTTTATTTTTCAGAATTGATTTAATTAAGTTAATATATTTTCATGAACATATATATATTATATTATATTTCGTACGTGAACTGCGTTATTCTTCAATAATATTTAGATTAAGAACAGTTAAAATAAGCTAAGCTAATTTATTATCAATTTTTAGATTAAAATATTAAATTTTAACCTGAAAGTAAAAGAAATAAAAGTATTTGTTCAGACACTAGTTTACGTCCTCACCGAATGCAAAGCGTAGCTCTAGAGAAATTTTATATCAACGAACTTTTAGTTGATATATTTTTCCTGCATGGCATGATAACGCAAACTGTCTTTCAAAGTAAACTGGACTTTTGAAATATGAGACTGTGTTTTCACTGCAGCTGTTAACGATTTATTTTACCAATTAATTATATACCTCACTGGTGTACTGTCAAAATTTCATTGCAGTAAAAATCTATCATAACATAAGAGGCAATTCCTAGAATATCAGTAAAGATTTTAGTTGACCTATGATAAATGCAATAGCACAGGAACAAATTTGCGATAATTGATCTCGGTTCATCAACATTATTGAAGTCATTTATGTTTCCATAACCATTTCTAAACCGAATATACTAATCATATACTCCTTGAGGGAATCAATTTAAATTCAACTGCAACTAATGATAAACAATTAAACTAGATAAATGTGTACGTATACGTTTTATATATATTCATATATTGAAATATAAATGAATACAAATGAATACGATATAGATATATATAATTCCTATCATTATTAAATTTTCACTGCCGATTATTTTGAAAATACAGTTTTATATTGTTTAAGCTTGTGGTTTTATATTTATCTCAATATATTTAGCACAATATATTTAGTTAAGTTGTTTATCGTTAGTTTTAGTTGATTTAAATAAAATAATCTTTCTAACATCGTAGAACCCTACAAATCTTCGTATTACCAACAACGATAGATTATGCAAAAATTATAATTCTAGTCATTGTTAATTTATCACTTTCGAATAATTAGAAATTATAATTCTTATATTGTTAAAACATCAATTTCGGTATTAACCCATTCATTTAAAAATTCAATATAATTTTTTTTAATACAATTTTTGCAGCATTTGTTAGTTATCTGGTTTGATTTCAAATATCGGGATGTTACATTATTTAGTCATATAGTACATTAGTTTATTAAATTTAAAAAGAAATATAAGTATCGCTCCTACTTACTTACTGAGGGTTCCACTCACGATCATTTGTTTTTTTTTTTAAACTTCTCTGTTCAATCTATTGAAAAGTTTTTACAAGCAAAATTTAATATTTATTATTTTTGTGATATCCATTTGATGATATCATAGACTAATAGATAGTTTATTTTTGACTACCACGAAAGCATTAACATATCAATTGATAGATTTTCTTCCTCTGTCTACAATAGTAATACCACGGTTGCCACTTGAAAATTTTTTTCGGTACCAAAATTGGTTTAAAAAGGTACCATTTCTGTAAAAAAAGGTCCAAAATTTTAAAATAGTGCAAAGTTGATTTATAAAAAAAATTAATTTTAAATATCCACAATAAAGTTGGGTCGTCAAAAATGTACCATTTTGAGTACCAAACGAAAAAAAAAAAAAAAAAAAAGTACCAATTTTGGTACTAAAGTACCATAAGTGGCAACCGTGAGTAATACTATAAATATACATGTTGGAAACATAGAAAGTATCACACATTCTAGTGGGAAATATTCTGCATTTAAATAGTTTTTTAATCCTGAACATCATTTTGCTACACTTAATCAGATATAAAATTGAACGTAAATAATAATTTCAAATAAAATTAAAGAAAATTTGATTTCTAAGAGTTAAGCAGAATTAAAGGTAATAAGTTAATTAAAATAGGTGCAATAGCAGTGAATTATACTATGTTCAGACACACCTTAATTTCGCAAAAATCTTGATTTCATCTTCATTTCAACGAAATTAAGTTGTTTTTTCCATACAAAATTCAGTTTTGAGGTTAGAACGAAATTATGGAAAATGGGCTTAATTTCGTTCAAACGAAGGCTGAAATTTCAAATGCAACAATGCGTAAGATAAATTTAAAGTAAAAGATAAAGTAGAGATAACGAAAAAAAAGTGACATTTTGTTGTTAATAAATGTCGATGACGATTGACTTTAATCAAGCGGAGAAAATATTTTGAAAGTAGTAAATTTATATATAGGGAAGTAACTGTTTTTATTTAAAATGGAGTGAAAAATAATAATTCACATACCTGAAATTCAAAGCGAAAGCGAATAAAATTACTGAATGCTATCCTTTACGATGGGTATTTGAAACCCATCGAAACAGTTGCATGGTCAGCCAAAAATTCAATTGATTAAAATAATACAAAAAATTAAATATTTGTTATTGTAATTCACTACTGTTCGAAAAAAACTCTTATCCTTTAACTCTTTATCCTTTATAATTATAATTATTAACTTTTAAAATTTGAAATGGTATTTGAAGCATGTAATTTTTAACATTCGACTTGTAAACAAAAAACTTGTGATTTCCTTAATTTGAGGCAGTATCGAAATTAACTTAATTTCATTTCTAAGAAATTAAGGAAATTTAGCGGTCTGAACATAGTAATAATTTACTTTTTAATTGATTTTGATATTTTCTGACATCCATAACTGCACATACAAAGAGTCCGGCATCGACCCGGAATTTTTCGCGTTCCGGTTCAAGAGAAATAAAATATATAGAAATAAAATATATTTCTATTCCTAATGTATTTACGAAAGAAATCATATTCGCTCAATTATCTGTGGTAATCGAATAGATTTGCTGGACATCAATTTTATATTTTTCTAAAACTTTTTCAACCATGTTGTTGATATAAATTCTATTATATTTATCTTTCAATTCCATCATTCCCAACGTAAACAATTTTATTTTACCGTCTAGTACCAACTGTACATTGATTCCTAAATTTGATTTATTTAGTCGATTAACTATGTCAACTTTTAAAGAAATAATTTTTTTATCTAAAACTGTACGTATTTTATTTATAATTTTAAAAGCCGTCTAACGTATTAACAATTTAATGCTTACGGCATTAACGGAAAAATTACTGCCTATAGCAGTCACTATTGGGTCCATTTTTCGTTTGATCCTGAATACTTCAACTTTTCAAAGGAACGCCCATTAAGGGTAATAAGTTTTAGTAAATTTAAAGTATTTTTCAAAAAAGTAAATAAAAAATCAACAACTGATGCATAGATATCAAGATATATGATCCTCCGGTTCCGGTTTTCGTTCCAGCAAATATCGGTTTTTTCCGGTTTTCGGTGCAGTTCCGGTTCGAAGCCCTGAAACAAACAGAGAGCAAAACCTATCATCAATGAAGAAAGGGATAAGACAAATAAATATTTCTTCCATTAAGAAATTTAAAAATATTTTCCATAAAAATCCTTCTATAAAACAAATTCAATACTAAAAATAAAAAACAAAAAAAATTTATGAAAATCGTTTGCAGGTTTTTCAATTAGAAGCTGAAGGAGTTTAACTCTTAAAAATGTATTAAAATTTGGATATATATAAAAGAGAATTATTTTTATGTTATTTATGTTATGTTATTTTTATTATTATTATTATTGTCTTTATTATTTATTATTGCCATTTTTTTTTTTTTTGCATAAAAATCATTTAATATTTTTTGTTTATTGATTTTGTTGGCAAATCCGGTTTAAAAATACATAATCAAAAATTATTTATGTAACATAAAAGTTATTCTACTCTTACAATATCGGACAAATGTCATACTAAAATTGAAAATAAATGTTACGTTTTAAATTTTAAAGCTAATATTTTAAATTTATGATCCACAAAATATTTGAATGGTTTTTTCTTAAGACATTTGCTATTTGTGTAAAAAGTTGCATACTCGTATGATAGTAAGTCCGGATAGTTTCCTTTTTGATTTGGACAACTTGGAACCAAAGCATTTTTAATACTCTCAGAACAATTAAAAATAACTGCATTTGTTGCATATTATTTGGGTAATAATAAATTTGTATTGCACAATCTCATCAACAGCGCTTTTTCAAGTTTACCGCTTTGTTGCTCATCGCTTTTATTATAATGATTACAACCACAAACAACGCTGTAGATCTAAAATACCGAAAATTATATTAAACCGCAAAAATACTTACCATCTCTTCATACAACGACGCACACAGGTGAACTTCTTCAGAAGACGAAAAACAAATGTTCTACAAATGCAACAAAGCAGCGCAAACCCTGAAAATTTCATAAATCTTATAAATTCATTGTTGCAAAATATGGCATTCGCGCAGAAAATCTCGGACGAGCAGGGGAGATGGTGCAGCACTTGCAACGTCAAAGCCGCCACAACTTGACATGTGAATCTCGTGAAGAATTGTACAAGTTTTATGAGCCACACTCAGCCAATCATACGTTCAAGCACATTCCATGCAATTTTGCTCCAAAAGCAGAGAACCCACAAAAAAAGGAAACCGTTTAGGAAACTGACCTAAGATCTTGGTTTCATTGGCCACATTGACAGATTGATGAATTGATTGCTGGGCAGTTGGGTAGTTGGGCTGTTGGACGTATTGCTGCCGCTGTGTGACTTAAAATGCATATTGTTCTACAAACAACAAGCAACAAGTGCCCGACTTGTACAAATAAAGACGCTAACTTATGGTCAAGAGCGGAACAAGAGCTTCGTAGGTATTTTTGGCTTTTTCTGACGTTGACTGTAGATTGGCTTTGGTAATCGGTATGGCTTGAGCGGCCACATTGCACCAGAATAAAATTAATTTTGAACAATTTGGTTTGAATGCATATTTTCTTGCTGAAATCCACAATGACCAACAAACAGTGCCGCAATCGCCGAACGGTACGATCATTTCGTACTTAACTGCGAGTTATTGCAACTGGCGCGCCGCAAATACGTAAATTTGCTACATTAAATGCAATGAAAACAATAATGCCGTACATGATAATAACGCTGATGGATATGTATAAAACTTAAGAACAAAATAAGTGGACTTGATGTGCATATCCACTCAGTGTAATGAATTTAGCAGTTAATTACACCAATACGTTTCGACTTTTTGTGGACAACTAAATAAATTTCATTTAAATTAAAAAGCATTAAAAGCAAATAAAATTAGCCAGCAAATGGCAGAGTTGGGAAAAATTGTCAATGCAAGCAGCGCGAATCGCATTAAAATATACATGTTAATTCAGCCTCACTCTGAATCCACAAATGGCACTCGTACCTACTCGTATATATGCATGTGCATCACTGCATACTCGTATGTGCTTGGCAACCGAAACAGCTCCAGTGACCTTAAGTCATGCATCAACATGACCACTGCCTGGCAACGTTGTGCCATAACAAAGCATTTTATTTCATTATTTCTCAGTGCTTCCACATGTCGAAAGAATTAAAGCAATTTTCCGCCCATTTTTTCCAACATTGCTGCCCATTACCTTTGTTCATTGATGGATTATTGTTGTCAGTTAGTGTTAGTTGGAGCGAAATCCGAAATCCGAAGTCTGACATCTGAAATCTGAAATCCGAACCTATCTGCTACAGATGAGCAAGAGCAACTTGTTACCGTGTCGTCCGGAATTATAGTTTTGGTTGCAGTTGTGCTTGTGTTTGTGTTAGTGCTTGTGTTGTTGTTATAATTATGACTGCTCGTAAAAGTTTTACTGAAATTAGTTATAAAGTTAGACCAAATAGAAAAACATGCTAGCATGCGAAAAGAAGCCCATAAAAATCGCTGATGAGATTTTATGTTAAATAAAATTCAGTAGTATTAAATCAAAAATCCTGCCTTACAGCACTTTTAACATTTTTTTCTGAAACGATCATATCAACACAATCCCATGAGGCATGATTCACACTGAAAAGTGTTGGTGATGGCATATAAGTGGTTATTTTATTTCTTTCCTCAAATTCTTTAAAATCTTTCTGAGCTTTTAGTGCTAACATTATCAGCAATAGTGATAATACGTTATGTAACGTTTAAAAACAATATATTTCTTAGGAAGACATGAATTTTCCAATTATAACATACATATATGCTATAAATATGAAAAAAATTCTTCAATCAGATATTATTTTAAAAGCATCTCAAATATATATATCATATAGATCAGGGATATCATTGAATACATTGTGACCGAAAAGTTTCCGGAAAATTTTAAATAAAACGCAAAATTCTTAATCTTCATCAATATTTTATTTTGTGAGTGTTCTCGCTTTTCAGGAAGGGAATGATGGCCTCCATTTAGAAGCGAATAACACAAAATCCACGTTTCTGTCCAATCATCAAACAGGTGTGTGTTGTATAGGGTCGCTGTTGGCCGGTATGGCTGTTGATGTGCCCGGGTCTGGCGGAAGTTATGGTTTGGTGCGGGTCTTCTATGGATTCAAAACGCGTTCCTCTGAGTGGTAATTTGAGTTTGGGAAACAGGAAAAAGTCACACGGTGCAAGATCAGGTGAATACGGTGGCTGTTCGATTGTATTTATTGAATGTTTGGCCTTAAAATCGTTGATAATGTTGGCTCGGTGCGAGGGAGCATTATCGTCATGAAAAAGCCATGAAACATCCATACACAATTGGCCACCAAAATACGAGAGCTAGACCGATGCCTAGCTCTCGTGCTATCTCTCTAACACTCACATGAGGATTTTGGAACACGATTTCCTTTGCCTTTTCAATGTTTTCGTCGGTGGTAGAGGTCGAAGGTCGTCCAGAACGCGGCATGTCTTCGACGGTCGTACGACCGTCCTGAAAGGCTTTGTACCACTCATAAACTTGAGTTTTCGATAAAACTGATTCCCCATAAGCCTTTTGTAGCATTCGCAACGATTCTGCACACGAAATTTCGTTCGAAACACAAAATTTGATGCAAACTCTTTGTTCAATATTTTTTTCCATTGTTTTTTTCGCAACGCACTACTGAGGTGAACTGGTTTAAACAGCTGCCGTAAACGAACTGTCTGACAGATCGCGCTCATTTTTGGCATAGTAATTGTCCTTAATTGCTGCCAAACTACATAAACTTAAAATATCGAAGAATATACAGCGCGCGAATTTTAAA
>NC_051846.1:82809036-82818296 GCF_002237135.1 Teleopsis dalmanni
CTCGAAACTCATCAAAAGATAATGCGTGAACAGTGCAAAGCTTACTGCAGTTCTTTCTGGCCATTCTGAAACCCACTACGAAAACTGCGTATTCCTATAATCCTCATTGCAGAAGTTGTAAAAACCCGCAGGAAAAAGAAACCATAATACATTTTCTCTGCAAATGGCTGGCTTTGGTGTCTTGAGGAAATAGGTTTTTAGGAAGATACTTCTTTGGCAGTCTATCAGACTGGTCATCGGTGAAGACGAGATACCTATAAAATTATCTAAATTCGACGGGATGGATTTAATCACTACTATTTTCTACTAAGGGGTTCTTGTGTGGAAGAAGATACATAAAATACATACATATCTACTAATTCAGCAAATATTATATTTGTAATAAATATAGAATTTGTCAAAAAATGTAACAAGAACTTTAAAATAAAGCAAGAAATATTTAATTATTTTTCAATGCTTACTCTTCACTGCCTTCAAAGTAGACACCATTTGATGCAACACAACTGCGTCAACTTTTTGTCCAAACAATTAAAGATTTCGAATAACCGGTTTTTGGAATCAATATTAGTTCCTACAACAGACTTGGTTCTATGAGTTTGATTGATTTAAAACGTTTTGTATGAAAAAGCATTAATTTCAGAAACCAGAACAGTATCACAAATACATGTACGGCTTTGGGTCAGTTAGTTAAGGAGCGCTGACTCTGAGCTTCAAATTTGGAAGGACACAAGTTCGTTTCCTGGTACTTGTGCAGTCTCAAAAAATTATTTAAAAATACTTAAATACAAGAATTATTTCCAAGACCACTGATGATGGGTATTTGGCAATACTCGAAACAGCTGCATGGTCAGTCAAAAGCTCAATTAATTAAAATAATATATAAACAGTATTTTTGTTGTTGTAGTTCACTACAACAGTAGAGTAGTGCAGACTAACATCTAAGACTCTAAGTAAGATTTAGTGGAATTGTTGAGGTCCTATGCTGCAATAGGAGAGAAGGACAGCAGTAAGCAATTAAGTTCAGACTGAACTCAACTAACTGCGATATAGCTACACATTAACTGTAGATGTTAAGAGGTCAGTTACTTTCAACAAACCAAGTACAAGCATGTTCAAGGATGGGAACATCCCATCCCACAAGGATGGGAATAAGTTGACACAACCTAAAGCGATTATTTTGTTAAAGTGGTATGTATACCTGAATACAATTCAGATGATTCAATCCCATTTATCTTAAATTTTCAATCTAAAATAAATGAAATAAGAAGACAAACTTTTGTGTTTACAAATTTTTGTTTTTCATCTCAAGAAGTTTTATTTCCGCAAGGGTTTTTAAAATGTTTGTATGGTAAACACATTTACCTAACAGGTGTAAAAATATTTTAATTTCCGTTTTAATTTTATTAAATCTCAGCGTCACTGGCGGCATCATTAAGCAAAAAAAAAACAAAAAATTAATAAATAATATTTATTATTTATTCACTGGTTTTACCAAGCACAACAGTGAAAAAATGAATTTTTACAATATTATTAAGTAAGATATTATTTTAATATAAGCAGCCATGATTATTGAAGCAATAAAATTTATTGATATTATTTCGTGCCACTTAATTATTAGTCATATTCCCAGTTGACATTTAAATGTTAGTTAGTACATTACTTAATAATATAATCGAAGATATTAATAGAAATAACACTAAAAGCGTTTTTGCAGTTCTTATTTTTATTACGAAAAATCGGTAAGAATAAAAAAAGTTTTTAACCTGCAACTCATCGTTCAGAAATTTATTGAATCATTGCTTTTATGTTCTCATAGACAAAAGTCTGAGCAATTCAATTAATTATGCTGTGGATTCTGTGTATCAGCGATTAGTTTTATATAAAGCAAATTTCAAATTAAACTGAGTTATTTATCGAGTCGAGGAGGCACATAATTCAGCACATAAAAATCATTTGTTAGTCAATCAAAATTTTATTTAAGCGTGAAAATCGAGCCAATTTATGTTGCCGGCAGTCGCAGATTGACCAAATATTTTAAATTTATAATAGCTTTAGTTTCACTTCTCTGGAATTTCTGTTCAAATTTATTTTCAATAAAATGTATTAGTAAAACAAAATATAAATTTCAAATGAGACGTGCCTTAGAGTGGCTAATTTATGGAAATTGATGCCGACCATGCGATAAGTGTGTGGCGAAAAGGTGCGCATTTTTTGAGATAAAAATTTGTACAATAAAATCATTAACAGGCATACATAAAAATTTATTTAAATATATTCAGATCAACATTTTATGTTTGTAAATAATTTATTTTTATTTTTAAATAGCTTATAAAATACTTGAACAACATTCAAGCAATTAGTTCCCTCCGTCAATGGTACGGCTGCATTAAAACGAAGTACCGAAAGGATAATTATAGTCCACCTTAATTATGATATCAATAACTCTGTGAAAATTTGTTAATTTAACAGCAATTTTATCGGTTTTACCTCTCGGTACTAATGCCACACGGAAGTGAAAATACAAGGAAGCAGTAAGTCAACAAATGCCTTAATGCCATAATACGAGTATGAAATATGTTTGTTTTTACTGGCGTATCTTTAAGTCACACAGCATGAAATTGCTCTAACGCTGCCATTACTCTGACTTTTTGTTCATATACGTATATATCAAGTCTGTCTATCGTAACGACAGCAGTGTTCCAGACTGGAAAAGCATATACAATCAAACCACACACAACATATGGTTTGACTTTGAATTTCCCAAATAAATTTTATCAATATCCTTTTCTGGTTGAGTTCTACCGAAAACATCCTCGTAAGCCGTACAGGCAACTTAACATTCAACCATTCGAGCAAATAAGCAAATGAGCGACTTAGTGGTGTTGTTAACTCATCCCGAATACTCAATGAGCAGCAAGTTCCTCTGCCAGCGATTTTGCGGTTTCTATTATTCTTTCATTTGTTCCTATTTTATTCTGCCCTATTGATTTAGTACATTAACTTTTGTCATATATATTTTTCAAAAATTCCAAGCGATTATGGCCAGCAAAATTGACATGTGACACGACTAAACAAACAATTTCTAGATGAGCCAATGCCCATTCAAAGTCTACCACACATTGCTGGGTGCTCTTGTGCATCGTTAATCTTGGTACATTGTACGCTTAAGTTCTGGGCTCTTAGAATTGTACTCTTTGCATTATGTTTGCATGTCATTTCTCCACTCACTCAATACGGCCAATGATAATCCCCTGGCTAATTACATGCGTGAGCGCCCTAAATGTGCAAATTTGAATGTCTTTTCAAATGTTTTTTTAAAGGATTTGGAATTTCTGTTCCATTATGAGTGTCTAGTGCCGAAATCGTTTTGATCCTCAGTTTTTGTTTAGCAGACACGCTTTAAAAATAATTATTTTTTATACTACATACGAGTATTTCAAATATATTTTTTTATATTATCATAGATAATGCTCTTCTTTTTTGAATAATAAAAAAATTTATGCTTTTGTCAAAAATAAGACACAAAACTATTTAAAAATCTACAACTGTTTGTGTGTACTAAAAAAAAAAGTAATTCAGAGGCATTTTTATAACATTTTAAGGCTTGTTATCCTCTCATTTGATGATTTCATGTCTTATTCGGATGCCCTAAAATACAGCATTCTGGTATCGTTCTTTTGGCAACACCCTTAAATGTCTGCATCCATAAATTAATTGCCTTTTAACTACAAATTATGTCCATAGCCTTGTCGGCAAAATCAACATTTTGACGTATCCCTCATTTCTCGGTGCTGTTAACAACTGCTGCCAACATTTAACCAACATTGTTGGTGGTCAATTGAGATATTTAATGATTTGAGCATAAATTCGTTGTACTTATATCGGTGTATCACTCCGCCCCTCTTTCCTCCGCAATGAAAGAAATGCATTTTTTTTTCTGAATAGTTGCTACAAATATCCTTTGTCCAAATATCAATTTAGAATATATAAAAAAATAGGAAAAGTGTACAAAAAAAATGTATTAATTAATATATAACGATTTCAACTCATACAGATATAGTAATTTTTTGTTATTAATTAATTACTAATTAATTACTCAACAAATACCTTTAAAGCAACTGTGGTAAAATTCGACTGTGATATGATAGAAAAAGTTCCTATGACTTTATTTAGATTTATTTACAGAACCTGACCTAACCTTTCAGGAGCAACTATGATATAATTTAATTGGGATGAAATAGAAAAATTACCTATGAATACATTGAGAACTATTTTTAGAGACAACTATAATAAAATTTAATCAGTACTGTATATATACTATATAGTTGATATGATTACATTTTGAATTAAGTTTAAATTAAGTATATACCCCAAGCGATAGCAGATAGAGTTGAGCCACTATATAGATTTTGCATTAGGCATAAGTAGTACTTTAATATCTATTCCTCAGATAGAGACACCAAACATTTTATAAGGACCAGATGTTTCTGAAAATTGAATATAGAACTATAGTATATTGTGAACTATACTTTTGGTGCACACGCGTTCTGGAAATGTATGAATTATAAATACAAAATTCAATGCATTTGCGATGACCCACATTTCATTCTATTGTATTGATAGCAAAACAAAATTTAGGAAAGTTTAGAAAAAAAGTATGAAGTACTTTGTGGGGCAATATACAAAACTTATATGTAGTTTCAATTTTTTAATAAATATACTTTAGACCATACAGCTATTTCGGATATTATAAGATAGTCATAATGTGGTCTTTGGAAAAATCTTATGGTTTTGTTTACAAGTTCATAGTTTTCTAATAATACATTTTGACTGGTTTCATTAGACCAGTTAACATGCTTGAGATTCAAGTGACTCAAGCAATCGCAAAACATACTATAAGAACAGGTCCTCCTTTCAAATATATAAAAAATTTTATGTACCTAAGCTATCAGACTAGTCAACTATCAAACCTGCGCTAACATTATTAGGGATATTGAGACGTGCACGATATTTCGGGAACTGGATGAAGTTATAAAATCTTAAGTGTATTTATTTTTGTGGAAATGGAACATTACTAAGTTAATAAATTATTGAGCCCTTTTTTCCAGCTTTTATATACAACAAAACAATAAAGACCAAATCAACAGTTTTGACCACATCAGCAGTATTAAATTAAATACACAAATACATATATTATCACGTTACCGATTACCGATTGCCGAATTGTAGAGCAACGTCTGAATTTCCGTTTTTTCCCTAGAGTAGGTGCATAGTAAGAGGAGGAGCTGGAAAAACGAAAGCTTTCTTCGAATTGCACTGAGAAATTACATCGATTGTAAAAAGTCGTTGTCTCCGAGTATAATTTATGATGTGAAAAATTGATGCACCTACTAGGGTTTTAATATAGTTGAAGTACATATAGTGGTAAAACGTATTTTCCAACATTGAAATTTTATTTTTTTACGATTTTGTTTATTTTACCAATTATAAGAGCTAGCACTGGCAGATCATTTTTTGATATTACAAAGAATAAGACACTATTCGGAAATGTAGTTAGACTTAGTGGGATTCATTAAATTCATTAAATTTTAATTTTATAATAATTTTAACAATTTTATCGAAAAGAAATCGAAGAGATTTCATCGAAAGATTTTTAATTTTAACTACTTGATCCTATTGAAGTAAAATTTGTAGCTACGTTCTTGCTCTACAGACATATAGTATATATTAAGTCCGACTAATACTCTAATTAATAATACTGAACTGAATTTTAGTAATTTTTTCAACATAATTGAATTTTAGTGTCAAATCTATTTTAATATCTAATTAATAGTTCTGAACTTGATCCAAATAGTATTGAGTTGAATGATTTTTTTAATACATAATCAAATTAGTACGAAACCATTAAATGTCCAAGAATTTGAAGTACTTTATAATTATTTTAATAGACGTGAAATGCAAAGATCTGAACAACTTCTGTTGGAAAAAATTTTTGTACTAATTTATTTTTCGAAAAAAATGACTAAAACTTCTGCTGTTAAATAAAGTGTACTTTAAATTGGTTTTATATAATATTTAGTTACGAGGGCGGTTTGATAAGTCAGTGACTTTTTGAATAAAACAAATTTTTTTCAGCAAATAAACATTTTAATTTTCTACATAATCACCTTTTAGCTTGATACATATAGTCCAGCGTTTTTCTAATTTTCTTATTCCCTCCAAATAATAGGTTTTCTCAAAGCTCTCAAAATATGCGTTGGTTTCGGTAAGGACTTCTTCATTCGACTCAAATCTCTTACCGCCCTGCCATTTCTTTAGCTTTGAAAACAGAAAATAGTCGCAGGGAGCTAAATCTGGAGAATATGCTGGATGTGGTAGCAGTTCGTATCCCAATTCGTGGATTTTCGCCACGAATGCTTAATCAGTACATGAAATTCACTTTTCCCATTTTCGTTAAAATTCAAGAGGTTGTCTGATTGAAACACCAACTGAACGACGTAGCTTGCTCAAAATTATAAAGTTGCCCACTGGTAGATTACAGCTGACGACAGCACTATTAGATTTGGAGTAACTGCACGGGAAATTCAAAGAGGCTCTGATTTATCAAACCGCCTTCGTATTATAGTATAAAACTTAGTTAAGTTACAAGTCGACAACTCTAGGGCTGCACATTGGTTGATATATACAGAATGAGATGTGCAATTTAAAATAAGATTTTTTATTATACTCAGTACCATACACCTTCTGTGTATATATACGATAGCCTGCATATTTATTTATTTGTTTCTAGAAGTCTATCTGCCCAATTTATCATATATTTAATTAATTTTTTAATTCTAATTAATTATAAATTATTTTCCATAAACATCTTACATCTTACAAAAAATGTTATGCTACACATTATAAATTCTTACATGCTTCAGGTGCAAAGATTTAAATCTATATGGACGCCAGCGATTTTCAAGACTAGAGCTGATGAGCACATCGCTAAATATAATAATTAAAATTAATAATATAAATTTAAAGAAAAAATTGCAAATCGCAATCAAGAATTGTCAATATAATTATTGTTTATATGGAAAAAAAATCAATAAGTATTTAGATAATTTTCTCAACATTTTAATTTTATTATCAGTTATTAAAGTATATACGAGTACAAATTAAAAATCGAAGATTTATGTTTTTTTATAAAACTCCAAATGAGACTGCAAATAATAATTATTTATGCGATCGCAGATATGAAAATTATATAAAAGAGAGTTTCACTTATGTTCGAGTAAGATACGTTGCTGTTTTATTACAACGATTTACAACTTTAGCACCTTAACCCATTCAAGTAATTCACAACGGAGTCATATCATTCATTTAACGTTTTGACATTGGCAATAAAAATCAGTTAACAATATTTTTTATGTCAATAATATTGTTCTTTGTTGTTGTTGCTGTTGTTGTTCCTTCATCACCTTCATGGAAACTGTGTCGTCGGATGATTTTTCTTATTCGATACTTGCAGTCTTAAGTTTATATTTACTGCGAGTGTTTTCCTTATGCTTCGGAGTTTCAGAGCTTCAGAGTTTCGGAGCTGCAGTGCTTCAGCTTTTGTTGTAAAACTTTGCAATTACAGCAGGGCATCTGGGCAAGCAGTGGCAACATGACATCATAACTCATATTTGATGCAGTCAACTGTTAAGTCAGAAGTTAAAACGGCATGGAATCACTTCAGCAGACAATTCGATTCTCAGATGTTGTGGTGTAAAACGAAGAATTCATAAAATAATAAAACAGAAATAAAATATGAATTATAAATCGGTAGAAAATAAAAAAACAAAATTACTACACAAATCTCAGTAACACAAATTCTACTTTCAAGTCGCAAAAATTTTTCTTTAAAGATTTCCAATTATTTTTAGTAGGACTTTTCTCAAACAACAATTCTTAAGGGACACAGGATCGGTCTACAAAAATTAATTGAATTGTAACAACTCTTAAGGCACAGTACTCCCTCACAATTTAGTACTCAATTAAAAGAATATTACACATTCAGAAGGCTCAAGCTAAATTTAGTACTTAATTATTAAAAATCTTAAGCTACCAGGTAACTTAAATAACCTATTAACAAACTACTTGAGATTTGCGAGCGATTGCTGTACGAACAAGAAAGATGACACTAACCAGGGTCATAATATATAGAACGCAATTCTGTAAAATTTCTTCAAGAGGTCTATGAAGTACCGCCTCACGGAAGATAAAATCAAATAAGGATGTTAAAAAATTTAAAAGTGAAAATTACGGAGAGGGAGAGGAAGAGAAAAAAAGAAAGTCAAAAAAATGCATGTATTTATGGAATGGTTTACTTTTAATGATAAATCTTAACATGATCAATATTATCTCTCCATTGGAGAGCACTATTTCATTAACACTAAAAGTAATTCACAGAAGGCTAACCACTAGAACTTAGTTTTTCCATATTATTTATATTCTATTACATATCTTCACAGACTTCAGGATATCCAGAAATCCGCAAGCAATGACAAACTGAATCCATTTCTGCAATGATACTAACTCTCATTTAGTTTTCTGGATTAAATTAGACTGTTTGCTGTTTTAACAGTTTTAATAAAATTTTCTTTTTTAACAAGAGTTTGGTATAAAATATCTTTTGTTTTGTTTAAATTACATTTAACCCACTGTTGATTTGTTTACTTTTGCATCTGCAGTTTTTGACTGTTACTCCTCCTAATAATTGCAATTCAACTCACATTCAACGAATTTTGAATGAGTTTTTATATCTCATAAAATCTGTAAATAAAAAAGTGAAAAACTCTGTCCGCATTTTTGCGCAGTCAATGGCAAGTGCAAAACACCTCAACTCCAATAACTGAAACAATTACGACTACAATAACAATGACACTGAAAATCCCCATGAGCATCCCAATTCGAGGCATCCATCGTTGATACCCATGAGTAAAAATATTTTTTATTCGAAGTTTTGTTTCTTTTTTAATTTGTTTTTCTTAGTTTAAGAATTTTCATTCAATTTAAAATCACGATTTTCGTTACTATCGGAATGACGGGTGTTGCTATAAAAAGATTCATACACGTTATATATATTATAATAAACTATCAATACACAACAGCTTTACTAAATAATTTTCAATAATATTTCTTATTATATCGAAATTATATTTATAAGTGTTATATAAAATATTCATTTCAGAGTATATAAAAACAACTAATTGATATATGATATATAATATATC
>NC_051846.1:82818396-82826435 GCF_002237135.1 Teleopsis dalmanni
GTATCTTGGGTGCCTCTGCGTAGACATTCTCTCGCACATAGTTCTAAGGCATGTACATCTGCCTGAAAAGTGGAACCGGTTTTTACCATTATTCCCATAATTATTATTTTTCCCATAATTCCTGCTTCTGCACTGCCATCTTCCATTTTGGACCCATCAGTACACCATAATTGTTTTTGGTACAATACTTGAGATTAAAAAAAATCAGCTGATATTTTGATAACTCGGTATTATTGCAATTTAACAAAAACAAATGCACATAAAGTTTTATATCTTTACCTAGTTACCGAGCAGGTCTAAATACTTCTAATATTTATTGAATTTTTATTGATTGTATTAATTTTATTATTAAAAACGATCTGATTAGCTATTCAATTTGGTTTTTTTTTTGCTTCATTTGCTTTTTTTTTACTATTTGAAACTTTCAATCGTTAAAAAATTAATTTAAAATGCGACACTTTTTAGTTTTAATTTTGAACTAAATGAACTAATAAACAGCTAATTTCAAAATATACTTTTATTATGTGTGCATAAAATTCATTATTTATTACAACAAAAATTACAAGAGATAACACATCTATATGTCAATATATAGCGAAAATAGCAAACAATGCATATGAATTACCCTATTTAATTAAATTTTTATCAATTATCAAGTAAACTTCACTTACGCATGCAAGCACGGCACTACTAAGCTCATTTGTATCCAATAATAAAAATCAATTCCAATAGTAAGCAACACAAATTATTGTTGCAAATTTGTTGTTTGTTTTTTTTTTGTTTTGATTTGTTATGAGAGTATTGCAAATAAAATAAAACACTGAAACGTCATTTGATCGGTTTGGCAGAAAACCAGAACGAGAATTTTTATTGTTATGATTAAAAATTTCGGTTGAAGACCTCTGCATAAAAGTTTTCAATGTTAAAAATGATTAACATAATTTAAACTATGAACATCTAGTTAACAATAACTCAACTATGTTTACTTAAAATTTTCTTTTTCCACACATATGGTCGTTTTTTCTTGATTTCTTCATTCAATCGATATAATAATATGCAATAGTAGTCTGATGTTATTGTTTTTCCTTTTTCCATAAGGTATATGAAAATTATTCCACTTAAATTCCAAAATACCGGAGTCAACACTTTTCCAGCACATTGCTGAGTATGTGGTCATTTGGGAACACTACCCCCAGGCTCTCATCCTCTGGGTTATTGTTTTCCCTTAGGTGTGTAGGAATGGATCCATGTTTCATCAATTATTTCCAAATACTGTTTTGAATGACGAATGCAATTTAAAATATTTCTACAAGACAAAAAATAATAGGTGTATTATAGATGTATTCTTTTGACATGAATGTTTCAATAAAACAACTTTTGTAGCGTAAGTATAACTTGGCATCACTACCTAAACCAATAAACATATGACAAGTAATAAAAATTCAAACAAATTTGCGGTAGAATTTTAATAAAAAAAGTTTAAATAAATATACCAGATTGTGTGACCAGGTTTAAAATTCAGTTTTCCAATATTTTATTGTTGTTAACGTTGGTGTAAGGTTATGAGATTGTTGTTAACATAATCCATTTCCAATTTGATTGCATCATTGTTCATTCATTTTACATGGAGGAATTTTATTTCTACACGATATGCAATTTTTTCCATTTCATAAAAAATTACCAAGCTACACTATTTCAAATATTTGCAAAAAGCTAACTAAACATCTGAAGAAGTTGAAACTTTCACAGCTTGCCAGATATACAATATGTTACTGATTTTGTTCTGGCGTTGCCACCTGTTGTGCTGCACATATGCATATGCTTTATAAATAAAAGACGGCTTTTATAAAAAACTAGGTTGAATAGAGCTAAAGTATTAATATAATAATTTTTTTATCTTATAATAGGGGTATTCTTATGACATAAATGCTCTAATAAACACATATCGCTTAAAAATTAACATGCAAAGCAAAAACAAAAAAAGTTAAAATAAGCCTTCTTTCCTGGCAGTACTTAACGAATAAGCACCTCACACTACAATGGTGCCAAATCTTGAAACTGATCTATTGTAAATTAATTTTGGAAGACAATCTAGCTATTTATTATTTACAATTGTTGCGATTGTTAATGAGTGAATTTAAATATCAATCATAGTTTTTTTGTAAGTAAGTATCCAAACATATCTATTTTAATTTAATTTAATTTAAATTTTATTATGCCGAGCCTATAATAACCGAAAATCAATATAATGGTTATTAATATATTTAGCTAGGCTCTGTTTTAATTTAAATTTTTAACGTTTTCATGAAAGAAAATTGTCTCTTCTCCAACACAATTTGTACTAGATCATTAACATAGGTATTATTATATAGCTGTATTACTCAATAGATATGCGCTTTAATTAGATATAGTATAGTATATATATATAGTATAGTATATAGATATAGTATATTCCTTGGGAATTATTTCAATCCATCAATAGATAGAGTGCTGTTAGTATGTTATATGTCTGTAACGGCAATAACAATATTGCCCCGGAGACCGGTTTGGATTGAAAGCCGCTCCGAAGTCCTTGTGAATATTAATCATGAGATTGATATACACATTGTAAAAGTAACAAATATTATACGATCCGAAGTTTTGATGTTTGGATACTTACAAAAAACTATGATTGATGTTTGGATACTTATAAAAAACTATGATTTAGTAATTTTTTTAATAAAATTTGTGAAAATGACTGACATTTATATATATTTATATAAAAAACTTCTTTATAATATTTAACAGCAAATTTGTTTGAATTTTTTTTACTTGTCATATGTTTACTGGCTTACACAGTGATGCCAAGTTATTCTTAACCACCAAAAGTTGTTCTATTGCACAATTCATGTCTAAAGAATACACTTATTATTTTTTTTTTTTTTTTGGTAGAAATAATTAAATATTTTAAATTGCATTTTTCGCATATTTTTAAATAACATACACTAATAAAATAATTATTTAATAAACCGGTAAAGTATTTAAGAAATAAAGTATAAAAATGTTGGTTTTTGTTAGGAGGCAACTTGTTTTAGATACGCTTAAACTTAATGAGATTGTAAATATCGTTCCAAAAATTCAAATTCTCACAGATAAAATTTGTGATTTTGTGATATGAATATAAAATTTTTATACTAAAATATTTGAGAATCAGGGCTTGACAATTACTTGTTTGGAGAGAAATTAATTCCTATTTAACGTAAGCTTAAGCTATAAATTTGCATTGCTTACGTTGACCACCTTATTAACATATATTTTGTTAGTTTTGTTAATTTTAGAAAAAAGATTTACCCAATATTAGTCATTTTCAATAAAATATTCGTTTCTTTTTGGATAAATTTTGTTTAAGTAAGTACCACCAAATTCAATAAAAATAATTCGGTAAATTTCATATAAATATTTATTTGAGCTTCACATTTGGCAGGACCCGGGTTTGATTCCTGGTACTTGCAGTCTCAAAAATAATTATTTACGAATAATTAAATACAAGAATTATTTCCAAGATCACTGATGATAGGTATTTGGCAATACTCGAAACAGCTGTATGGTCAGCCAAAAATTCAATTAATTAAACTAATATAAAAAATAAATTTTTGTTGTTGTAGTTCACTACTGTTCGAAAAACTGTTAGTTATGTTTTCACGCATGAAAAGTTTAAGTTTTTTCTCACCAGAGATTCGATTGTTACCTTATATCTCTTCTTTCCGCCGCCTGTCTAACAAAATTGAAAATAATTACGTGAATTTTATATTTATCGAATTAACATTGTTAAAATAATTACATTTTATATTAGGAAAGAAATACTTTTGTTTTGGGTTTCAACAGATCAATGCGTACAACCTTAACTAATATTAATAATTATATATTAAAATAAATCTCATTCAGTTAGCAATTATGAATATTTTTGCTTAAAATAAATATAATTTTTCCTTGCACCCAGTAATTTTTCTATTGAAATTCCATGTTTTAATTATATTTAAGAAACTATTGATGACTTTATAAACAATAATTAATGACAACAATTAACTTAGCAAAAACTACATGTTTAATCAAATGTAGTTTCTCTTACAGTATTTAATGTAAAATACTTTTATTGCGGACATAAATATCCAGTTTATTACAATTGCTTAATTATTAAATTTTCGTCGTACGTCATTATTATTGTTCTGGGAATTTTATTTAGCAAACCTGAAAATATTTTATATTTCAAATAAATCTTATCTGTGAGAATGCATATTACTTTTTAATTTTATTAATGCTCAAAATAACATCTCAAAGTTCATTGTATTAATTTTAATTAATCACTTATATTAAATTCAGTTACGTATCATATATATATTTGTATTTTAATTATATGTTCTTTAAGAAATAAGTACAGATTCATTTGTAAGATAAAGAATTTTTAATTGTTGAGATTGCATTATCAAAATTTAGTATTATTTGCATTAATTTTAATTGCCTCCAACAGATTTTTCTTTATCTGCTTTACGTATTAATTGCTCCATTTCTATGCGTAAATTTTCCGTACCAGCACATATTAGATCAGGTTTCTCAATATCGAATTTACCTCCATAGGGATGTGTAACAACACCTCCAGCTTCGCAGATAAGTAGATAACCTGCAGCACAATCCCATGGATACATATCCTCAATATGAAATGCATCTAAATTACCAGCAGCCACCATGCAAAGTGAGTCAACAACACAAGAATATGACAGTACTCTATAAAATAGATTTTTTTCTAAATTAAATTCTGGTAAAAAAGTATTAAATATATTTTTGACTATTAGGGCTCGAACTTGAAAACAAGCACCAGAGATCGTTAGAAAATGGGTTTTTTTTAATTCATTTGAAAAAGACACAAACCTTACTGTGTTCCTTTATTCTATGGTTTCATATAAGATTACGTCTAACTAATGGTTGGGCATACATATATGGAATTATATATTGAATATGATTGAGTTGTGCAAAAATGGGTAACTTGACAACTTAACAGGTTTGGCATGAATTTAGTTTCAATTTAATTTAAAAAAAAAGTAGAAATATTTGTTGTTGTAGTTCACTACTTTTCAAAACCTCTCTAAAAAATAGGAATATAAATTCTACTTCTAAAAACAAGGTCAGAATATAAAAGAATATATGTCAATTTAAGAGATTTGGGTAGAAAACATTTCTTTACTTCATTCTTACTAAAAGTAAGAATTTTAAAGATTCCAGATGCAATATCTGTTAGAAAATACTTTTGTTCGTTTTTTATCAATTGATGGAATTAAATTTCGCTATAAACATAAGGTATTCAATTATATATTGCATTTAGGTTAGGTTTGGTTATACCGGTGATCTCAAGGGCTATAGGCCCATTGTGTTACCATATAATTAAAAATTCAGGGGCTAGGACCACTCATAACTTTGGGCAAAGCGTATAATACTATTCAAGGGGAGGTCTTGTAGTTAACCAAGATTCTCAAAAAAAAAAAGTCTCTAAAGTGGTAAGGCAGCACCACGCATTTGCTGCACAAAAATAAAGCAAAGGGGAGGCACTTTCGTCGTCCTCTCCATAACTGCGGCAGGTATGATTAAAAGGGAAATTTAATTTTTTAGAATGGTTGCCTAAAATGCAGTGACTTACAGGTCACCTATTACAAAACTGATATCTCTATGCGGCATCTCAATGGAAGAGCAGGACTACCTTTTATTGGAGCGTGGGCAAATTGCATACAGTTGCCTGCATATCGTTAAGTCGAATATTGCCTTTAAGTGAATAAATTTCAAAAATTCTGTTGCAGAACAGTGGGAGACTCCGTGGTATCACATTATATGCGATTAAGTGAACTTTGCTGCTACTTCAATGTAATCTAATCAATAGTGAAACCATTTTAAATTAGATCATCTGACTCTTCCTTACTTTTCACTTTTTTGTTTTTATGCTTCGACTGAATAAAAAACAATAAAAATTTCTAGGATATGGAAGAGTATACATACGTAAAAGTAAAACTGTTTCACTATATCAACTATATATCAAGTTGATGCGAATATCTATAGATTTCAACAAATTTTGAATCGCCCCCACCTATGTAATACTTTGTTAAATTATAGCACATATATCATCGAATAGGAAGCTTACGAATGGGAGAGTCCCGTTTATGTATGCAGTGGTAGCCTTAACTTTAGATAACATCACATCCTTACAGTTATTTACACATTGCTAAAGTAGCAGAATTGTAAAAACTTTTCGTATGACGCATCCAAAATTTTCCTTTATCAAATTCTAAATACAATATATTGTATATAGTTTTATATAATTAAAAAAAGTGTGAATTGTAATTAAAATTAAAAAAAAAATGTAGTCAGTCTGAATTCGTAAAAAGTTAAATGTAAAATGACCCACTTTTATGATTTGAATAATAAAAGACACACGAAAGCTATAATATGCATATGTGATTAAATAGTAGACAGATAAGATGTGACTTACTGTTTATCAAATAGAGCTTAGTTAAACTAAATAAACCGTAAAATTTGTTTTCTTACCGTCTTGCATGTATTCCAATGTGGTATATGCGTTTTATGTGCTTATCTCGAATGCTTGGTGCATGCAATAAAGATACTTCATATCCAACATTAGCATCATTCATCTACGAAATGGAGCATTCCGTATGTAATAAAAAAAATGCAAGTAATCATGAATTGTTCTGAAATATAATAGATAAAATATTCATTTTACCTTTTCACATTGGCTGACTTTAATTGGAATTCCATTGCAAAACGCACCTTGTCCCAATTTCACTGTGTACATCTTTGCCTGTACCGGATTATTCGCAATTCCCAAAACAATTTCTTTATTGATTGACAAACCAATTGAAACGCTTACATGTGGTATTTGCTTAATAAAATTAGCTGTACCGTCTATTGGATCTATTATCCAAGTTGGCGCGTCGGTAAGATCCTTAGTTATATTATCGTTCTTAGCTGTGTCTTCTTCACCTATGAATTTGTGGTCTGGGTAAGTCGCCAGTATTTGCTCCATTAAATATTCTTCGATTTTGTTGTCATATTCTGTGACAACATCATAGAAGTCCGTCTTAATTTCAACAGGTATTGTAGTCTTATAGTAACCTTCAAGCAAGATCTCTCCAGCACGAACAGCCAATGGGTAAATAAAATCAAAGTACTTATCAATCACCTCTTTAGTAACCATTTTTCCAAGTTCAATATTAAACCGTCGTCAAAAATACTTTAACGTTAATTGCTGAATCACCAATTTCTGTAAAATAGTTAAATATTGTTTCTTCAGCTACAGTTTGTTTTATACTCCAATCAGTTAACAGCAAACTGAAAAACGAGTTTACATTTTGAATTCCCAAAAGCTCAGCGTTCACAGTTTGGATTGTCAGTCGCATCATAAAAGTTTGTTGTAATTATTTATAAAACCTTAAACAATTCAGTTAAAACAGTGGCGTTTTTAACTGAGACTTTTTTCATTTTTCAGTGTTTTATGAATATTATAAAATTGTTTTTATAATATATAAATACAGATTTGACTTTTTTCGGTCCCATATTAAAAAAAGTATATAAATATATTTGACTCGTTCCGGATTTGGTTTTCATCATAAGTGGTGATACTTATCAGCGAAATAAATATATTGTTACTCCTTATAACATAGGCGTTCTAAGTATTGATAGTTGTTTTAATTATATAGGCGTTCTAATTATTGATAGATGTTAATGTTATAATTCTAAGAGCGTTCTGCAACTTGGTGTAAGGGTAGCAGAACGGCACAGGTTATAAAAACGAAATACAAGTGTTATCACCGTAGATGGCTGGCTAAGGGTTTAATTTTTAGAAATATTTAAAAAATAATAGCATTGATATTTCTAGTAGCTTTTGACATTGGAAACGGGCTTAAACAGCTAATTTGTCTGTACCTTTGTTTACATAAAGAAATCAACCTCAACATAATAGATTTGTTCCGATAGTTTTATTGGTGAAAACTAGCAGATTT
>NC_051846.1:82826535-82968075 GCF_002237135.1 Teleopsis dalmanni
TCAAACGAGCCATCTCACGACCGATGCCTAGCTCTCGTGCTATCTCTCTAACACTCACATGAGGATTTTGGAACACGATTTCCTTTGCCTTTTCAATGTTTTCGTCGGTGGTAGAGGTCGAAGGTCGTCCAGAACGCGGCATGTCTTCGACGGTCGTACGACCGTCCTGAAAGGCTTTGTACCACTCATAAACTTGAGTTTTCGATAAAACTGATTCCCCATAAGCCTTTTGTAGCATTCGCAACGATTCTGCACACGAAATTTCGTTCGAAACACAAAATTTGATGCAAACTCTTTGTTCAATATTTTTTTCCATTGTTTTTTTCGCAACGCACTACTGAGGTGAACTGGTTTCAACAGCTGCCGTAAACGAACTGTCTGACAGATCGCGCTCATTTTTGGCATAGTAATTGTGGTAATTGCTGCCAAACTACATAAACTTAAAATATCGAAAAATATACAGCGCGCGAATTTTAAATGAGAATTTCCGAAAGCTTTTCGGTCACAATGTAAGTTGAAGGACCGCAGAAATAAATACATAAGTTCATAATTTTTCTGGAGAAAAATAAAAATACGTCGATAATGATAAATTTAGTTTTATTAATTCTTCATTAAATTCTCTTTCACAATTCTATCACTATCAGCATTACTAATATTAGTTGTTGCCATACGAAAAATATTTTATTTTTAATGTAATGTTAAAATAATGTTGTACAAAGAAATATATACTAAAGTCTTTGTCAATTAAATAAATTAACATGACGTGTAATAAATTATTTAAAAAATTTTATTTTATTTATTTGGGATACCATAAAAATAAAATAATGCGATTTTACTAAAATATAATATAGAAAAATTTGTCTAATTGTGGTAGATTAGAAATATGTGGCGAGCACAAATATTAACCGCGGACTGCATGAGTACCATGGGCCGTGCTTTGGACAACCCCGATATAGATCATTAATCAGAATAGTTAAGAAAAATTTTCCATTTTCCATTATAACACCATCTCGGTTCAAAAATTTGAATTATTCAATAAATTAAATAATATATTATAATTAATTAATTTCTTTTTTAAATCAACGACTTGCGCACATTACAATAAAATTTGAGCCATTTTTAGTCTACAATTAACGAGTAAAAAGTTTTATAAATCAAAAAAGCATAATGAATTAACCCAAAATAATCACAATAATCCTCAAAGCTTGCAGTGGCGTGGTGACATAATTCCCAAACCATTAAAAATCTAAACCAAAATAATGAAACACACACCGGCTTTTTGGTTTGCAATAAAAATTATATTTTTATAAATAAAAATCCACTTCTAGATATTTACTAAAAAATGGCTCTTAAAGGTATTAGTCTCCTTTACGCTAAGCTAGATATGCTTGATAAGATGGATATGAATATAGGTATTTACACTTCAACTAGGACACAAGTATTAATCATTTTGATGCCCTTAAAGTTAAAAGGATGGACAACCTATACTTACTTTTTTTTAATTATAACTCTGGGTATAATTCCAGTAAAACCATTACATCTTTAAATCATAAAGTGAAAGTAGAATTCAATAATTCTACTTTCATAATCTCACCACTCTCATTGTAAGAACAATCTGGTAAATATTAAAGTCACCTCGTCCATAGTTCCGGAAGAAAACACAAAAAGTGACTGATTCCTCATCCTTTTCATAAAAGTAACTTCTGCATAATTCACTTTTTTATTATATGCGCTTAGCATTATAAAGTACAAAAGAGTAGGGAGCAGGATATTCGTATATTTAACTTTTAAACTTAAGAATAGTATTCAAGCAAAAAAAAACATTTATTCAATTTATATCGAAAAGATGTCACGACCATTACAACTGCTTTCCACAACTTCGATCCGATAATATTAATATTAAGGATGCACCATACTTGAAAAGGCAATTAAAACTGATAAAGACAACTGAGGTCTGAGTCATGCCAACAGTCGTAAGATCGCTATGAGGTTAAATTAATCAAATATGAATCGTTCATGAATTTGCAATATGCATTGATACGATTCCCAAACTTTGCATATACCATAGTACAATTAATTTTTATGAACTGTGCCGTCATCAACTGGACAAATTGAATTATTAGCTCAAGGAAAGCGTATTATAAGAAAAATGATACGATAAAAAATGATAAGAGATCTCATATCGAAGCTTTTAGAGTTTGGATGAATGTATATCATATTAACCATTTTCTACATAACTTGTAAGTTCAAAAAATTTCTTGGACGACAAAATTTTATTTCGAGCGAGGACTGCCAAAATCATTCGAATCATATTTTTGCCAATATGTATCACAAATTTTATGAATGTCGTATGATGCTCTGCTAAAAAAAAAAGTGAATTAATATAAATATAAATAAACACTATAAGAAATTCATTTATCCATTCCTTCAAAGCCAATAAAGCTACCATCCAAACAATCTAATATATCCCTATATATGTTATATATATAACATCTTCATTTAAATATTTACCATCCCGTTTACACAATATTTAAAATCAGTTAGATCTTCTGTGGAATAATTTCTAGGTATTTATCTTTATCAAGAATTAAAACTATTTAAAATCATTTAAGTTTTGAATCAAAACGTTCGCTAGTCTATTGTGTTATACTAAATGTGACCCCACTTATCTCAGATCTGGGCAACTTTCCATATTTTAGAAGAAAGTAGAATAATGAGCATTCATTATACTATGGAATTATACATTTATCGTTAGTCTTAATATGAACCTAAAAAAAATGCTTTGAAGGCTTTAGTAAATTTTTTAAATAAATGTTTCTTGGTACATTTGCGTCCCCTCTTACAGTGAATCACATATCATCACTATGTTTTTCCTATAGCAGTAACGATAATGGTTGGTTGCAGTGGCAGTCTATTAAACAACCTTTACTACCACATTCCTTGCAGGAATCATTATAGAAAAGTAAATACAAAATCCATCCCGTCGATATTAAATAATTTAACAGATCTTTTATCTTTACCGATGAAGAGTATGATAAAATCTCAAAGTTGTATCTTCCTAAAAACTTATTTCTTTTGAATGCTCAGTGAGCATTCACAGAGAAGATCTACTATGGTTTCTTTTTCCTGCAGCTCACAACTTTTGCAGTGACGATTATGAGAAATGCGTAGATCCTCTGCAGGGGTTCATGTACACAAATAACCAGAAAAAAGTGCAGTAAGCCTTGCAGTGTTCGCGCGATCTCTTCCGATGAGTACCCAGAATCTAGTTTTATTATAGGTGGGCCATGCTATCCTGAAACTTGCTCAGTAATGGGTTCATGCACACCAATGACCAGAACGAACTGCAGTAAGCCTTGCAGTATTGCAGTCTCTTTCGATGAGTTTCCAGGATCTAGTTTTATTATAGGTAGGCCATGCTATCCTGAAACTTGTTCAGTAATGATAATAATACCGATTATTATTTCCGAAAAAAAATTAACTGTGACAAGTATTTTTAACTAATATGTACCATAGTAATTCGTAAAAGAATTTGAAACAAAAAATATTACTCGACCGATCTGCCTATCATATCGTATATGATTCTAGTAGCACGGTACTGTGTTAGCGTTAATAACATCGGTGGAGCAGGAATATGTCAAAGCTTAAAAATCGACTTAGCTAATTTTAAGTTTATTCAGATCACCGGCAACAAAAAGTACCGGTTCCTTTAAGATTTAATAGATTAGATAATTTCAACCAATTTGAATGCCTTACAAATATAGTAAGGCAATTTTAAAAGGTTTTCATCTCAAAACAAAAATCAAAATGCTTCTACCAAAACCATCTAGCTATATTGCTCAATAACGGCATTCATAATATCTTTAATTACATATAAGCTGCAAACTTTTATTTTCAGTTGCTTGCCACAAAGGTTAATATATGGTGGGGAATATTTAACAGTAATGCACGTATTTGATCTGCAGTCTTCAACAAATAATCAAATAGAGCCTGGTTGGAGTCCACAATGGAGAAAAAGTAGTGGTTGACTATAAACTGCATAGAACGACAATTACCAAGGAAATGATCAATTACTTTAGTTAATTTAAAGCCTTTAATATGGAATTAAAATATTGAACCTCGCAGGAAAGAAGACTATGGACTAGCCTTGAAGCCTCCTCTCGGAAGGAAACCATTAGCAATAAAACAAGCAACCATTTTAAAGAATTTAAAGTATGAACACATAATGAAAAAACGGTGAGTTTTTTGTGAAAAGATTATGTATTATTTTTACTATATCATCAGTAATACCTTCAGCCACATTAATTATTACTCAAAATTACCGCACTTTCCTCAATGACTTAGCTAGGCATGTCAGGGTCCAACACATATGCTCAGCACTACGGTATCTGTGCTAACAGGTCACTGCATAATAGGGAGGCATGCTATGAGTCTTGGTCTACCCTATAGCGATTTTTGTCACGGCCGTGGCTTAGAAAATGAGGGACTAAGACAAATTCTTAGAACTATAAAGTTACCTTTATCTAATAGGGAAGTCGTTATCATTTCCGGCACTGGTCGTATACTGACTTTTTAGTCAGAACCAATGTTATTCCTGTGGTACCGCAATGGGCCATTATTTATGCTCAAGTGAGTTTTCATGGATATAAGGTCGCTACTCCAACCTACCTACTATCAGTAATAACAGTAATAAAGCTCACATATACTTCATAATTAACATTAACATCGCCAATGTGTATAACTTAAGTTTAACTCGTATAAGATACAATAGCTACAATTATCTTCTATTTCCAATCTAAGAGGATGAGTATAATATGTGAGTAATCGATTTTGTACCTTTAGTTTAAAGTCACTAGATTTGATTTGAGAAACAGAACTTTAATAAAAATCAAAGTTTTGCTAACAAATTAATTCCTGGTTAAGCTTTGATACGCTATGTGATGAAATCAATTTGTGTTTTCGTATTTTGGTTAACGCTTTAAAATGGTTTATATGAAGTAAAACTTCGTTTAGCTCACAACAACAACTTTTGTAATATAAAAGGCATTACAATTTTTACTATTACTGCACTTAGTTACAAGCTCTTTGCCACTCAGGCAACTCGTCATCGCATACTCGTAGCTCGTAGCTCGTAGCTACTTTTTGCAATTCCCATAGGGTACAAAAGTAACTCCAGTTCTGTTCCACCATTCGTCATGTTCACAACCATTTTCACAGTAAATTTTTCTATATTTATTTTCGGAGTTTTATTTTCTCAATGATTTTTATTTTTCAATTTTTTTTTTGTGTTTTGTCCATTTTCTCATTGCTACTTAAATGAACTTAGATCCAAACAAAAACAACAAACAAAAATGATTTTAGCACCTATAAAATTAAATTTAACCCAATGTTAATTAAATTTTCCAGTTTTCACCAAAGTTTGTTAAAAATTCTATTTCGTATTTACAAGCTTAGTTAAACGAAAAAAATAAATTCAAATGAAACAAAATATACTTCTGCCACCAAAGTGGAAGCTCGCTTTTGTTCCAGTACGAGTACACCAATAACGTCGCTGAAAACAATTTAAATAATATTAAATGGGAATTTATGTAGTCAAACACGGGTCCGCGAGACAAAGTGGCAGTTCGGTGAACAAACTCAGCTCACATTTGCAGCCGAGGAATTCAGACATTCTTTAAATTCTGTCAAAACCCAGTACCAACAATTATAAATTTGTTACAATATATAAAATATGTACACCTCATAATAATGATGCAATGTGAGACTGATTACTTCTTGAGACAACAGTGCATAATGTATACTGTCAAAATTCTTATTAAAAAATCTATCAGTCTTGCAATTAAGTAGCCTAATCACGGAAAATTGAGAAACTACCAAAATATTATATTCAATTAAAATGTCTCATTATCACTTATTAATTAACAGATATTTTCATTATAATAAGTGGTATTAGTAAATCAGTGACTTAAATGACCAAAAAGTCATTAAAGTTAAGTTAAAGTTACTATATTAGGATTTTTATCTCTAATGCACTTTATAGAAAGAACTAGTAATAAATATCATCAATCAAGATTTTATAGATTAAGGCTCATAGATGTGTTTTTTTGAAGTTGATTTTTGGAACCGCAAAATATATAACTCCCTATTATGCCGACCAATTGTTTCAATATTAATGAAACTGATATTAATGAAACTAATTGATATAATATAATTTATAAAGCTCCGAGAAGACTTTTCAAGGTTCCACGGTACATTAGGACGAATGACATCGTCATGGACCTCAAGATTGATACGATCAAAAAATATATAAAGAATAGAGCCGTGAAATTATTTACGAAAACTGACAGACTTACCAACACCGCGTTACCGAATCTCAGAATGTTTACAGGCTCCTCGGGGAGGTATGCAGATCTGTGGTCAATTATTGCTTAGTCTGATGAAGTGTTAAAGAATCCGGTGAAGGCGTAGAGAGGTGTTTTGAAGAACCCCGCAGTTAATAAAAATGGTAAAAATGTAAAGCTAAATTATTTTATCAGCCTGTTTAAGTTACTGAAATTTAGTTACTGAAATCTATCCAAATCTACATGCATAAGCACTGTCATACGACCAAACACTAAAAGAAAAAGTTCAAAATTATAATCTTAAAATCTATCTCGGTAGTTGATAAAAGAGATTATATATATATGATATTCACTTATATATAATATTAATATCTGATATTAAATTTTTAAAATATATTTCAGTTATTTAAATTTATGTACACTAACACAAACACTCACTTTACTGTGGCTACATATCTGACATATAAATGTAGTTAAGTATTGGATTAAAATTTGTTTTCTTAAAATATTTCATTTATATGAACAAAGATTCTTTTTAAACATAACTGGTCCATTGATGAATAGCATCCTCTTCTTAATGCATTTTCATCAGACCTTACTAACGATTTCAAGGTGCTATCCGAGGCGCAAGTGCTTTCAATTTACTTGTCATAACGATGGTTTTATTGGCGTTTTTACATTATAATGTTGACAGCATAATAAAATAATTGTTGACTCCATCTGAAAGCAAACTGAGTCTAAGTGTTCAAAGGCGACTGAATATGGAAACGGCTTTCAAGCAGCAAGTAAATTCATATTTTATTGATATTATGCACTTCTCATGTAGGATTACTTTCAAAATCACACTTACAAGAATTCGAATGAAATATTTTTAGTACATCGAAAGAGTCAGATCGGTGCCATGACATAGTGGAACATTCTACAAGATGCAGTTCAGCGTGCGGGGGAAGTAAGTCTGTAGTAACGAAATAAATGCATTTTTTACTTGTTTGAGATTGTTATTAGTATGTATTGAGAATATCTATGAGTTTATTGTTGGCTTGCCAAACAAAACGAAAGATCAAAAGACTTGTGCGGCGGCGGTCATAAGAAGCTTCGGCCATATAATTCACCCTCATTTCATAATAAATTGCTCTCAATTGATCACGACAATCGACATCGATGAAAAGTCATGCCAAAGTTGAACAAGACAGTGTAAATACGTTCAGGTCAGTACAGTATTAAGCTAAGAAATTAGGACAGACGATCTTTAGAGTAAAAAACATTCTATTAGAGAAGAAATATTTTGTTTCTAATTTAATATGGAAACTCTGTGAAATCGTTATATAGTACAAAGTAATACAAATTTTACACCAGTCTATATGTAATTGTTATTAATTTTAATTAATTAGTTATAAAGCAATTGAATGAAATAGTTAATATTGAGTTAATTTCAATAATATGTTGATGATAAAAATATTTCCAAATGAAAATATTTTAAGTACATAATGTACTTTACTTGTTATTATCTTGAGGCTAGTTGAGACAGAGTGCACCTGAGCACTTTTACTCTCTATTAACTGCGAGGTTTCTTCAAAACCCCCCTTTGCGTCTTGACTAGATTATTGTTTATCACTTTATCATACTAACCAATAATTGACCTCAGAACTGCATACCTCTCTGCGGTGTTGGTAAGTCTGTCAGTTTTCGCAAATAATTTCAGGGCTCTATTCTTTATGTATTTTTTGATGTGATCAATCTTGATGTCCCTGAGGACGTCATTCGTCCTAATGTACCATGGTACCTTGAAAAGTCTACTCAGAGCCTGGCTTTGTGCAATTTCTAGCTGGTGAATAGTAGTGTTTGAAACTTTGCTAAACGCTACACAACCATATAGAAGTGACGGACGAATTATTTGGTTATATATCAGTTTCCTGTTCTTAGCATTGAGATTTTCATTTCTAAATAGCGGTTGGAGGTAATGAAGAATTCTGCCACAGCTAATTCTTTTCAGTTGAACATGTTTAAGCCATGTGAATCGTTTGTCCAATAAGAATTCATCTATATATACTTTGTTAATAGATTTTAATAATTCAATTCTAGAAAGTATTGTTCATTTACTTTTTCTGAATAAACCATAAAAAGTTAAAAAATGTGACTTGTAACTTAATTTTTTGGAATATGATATACCATTAGTATCTCACTTCGATTTCCATTTAACGTTAAAGGCGATTATGTTTCCTGTCATAAATATTTCTATAGGCGAACTGTAAGTTAAGTCTATTTGTTTTTAATATTAAGTATATCTACTTTAGATTTTAAAAATATTTAAAAACTAATAAAAACTAACTTAATTGAAAAAAAATAATATTTTGTATTATTTTCGAAGCTCGTGTTATGAAGTATTGTGTCGTATTAAGTACCAATTTTTTGCGTTACTATTTTATTATTTTTCTAATTATTTTAATTATAAACTGTTTGCCTATCATGAATTGTTTCAGAGGAGTAATTATCTGAAATGGCTGAAAGCATATCGAAAAGTGGGTAAAATGATTTCACACACTTGTTCGTATGTTTAAAACATACGAACTGGCTGACGTATCCTTTTACGTTACACGATAAGATGGTATTATGTTAACTATATGTTGGCATCTTACAATTACCAGCATGTTGATTATTGTTATATAAATTAGTATATGCTTCAGGATATACTTTATACTCACGTAGTACCGACAAACAGCAGCATATTTTCAGCCACACTAGAAGCTTCTCATAAACTGCAGTGATGCACCATGACACTGCAATGCACTGTCTTTGCTCAGTATGAGTAAAGTGCACGCTGGCAGTGTTAAGTGAGTCATACAACCTCCAGTGTGAGGCGCTTTAAACACCCAAACGACACCGTTATTGCTATTTTGGAAGCAAAACGAAAAACTAATGCAGATTTAGTAAGCCGAATGATCAAGTTTCAGTTAGATACAGGGAGGGTACGTATAATCACATAGTGATTTCAAAAATATATACATTAATATTAGCTCATTTGTTTATTGAGAAGTGCATCATAAGGAAAATGACAGTAGTTCTAAATTAAGTTATATATATTTTATACCAAAAATTGAATACAATTTCTCTAAACACCCTGTATGAAAAGCATCGAAAATGCTCTGTGTGTAGACATTTTTAATGTGAGATATGCCCATGATATTAACATTAATGCAGCCAACTAAAATCCGTAATCGAGCATGGGAAATGCCCCGCATGCGCAAATTTTCTTTCGGTATCACACGCGTCTAACTTCAAAGAAAGCAAAAATAGTTTAGTCAAATCTGGCAAAAAAAACGGATTTTCTATTAACGCTAGTGAGGAGAGATATATCATTGGACCTGCAAGTTGTAGATGTAAATATGCGTCATGTAGTTTGTTTGCAAACACAAATTTGCAGCGAATCAATACATTTTGCCATCAGTATTCTATACAATATTAACAATTCGAACTAAATGCCGATGATCGTGTTGTGGACTGGGAAAATCTATCTTTTTGCTATTCATTTCAGATTCTGTAACTTGGGGGTGTCAATTACGTATGAGAAAATAATAATTTGTTTGTTTGAACTCACGAATAGCATTATTAGCTTGCTTTCTGTGATTTAACTTCATGCAATACGAATTAGAGTAAATTAAAATCAATTTTTGTACTTATAATTCAGCAGATTTGCCTTTTTTATATTTTTTGATTGAAGCCGCACACTCATTACACAAAACTTTTTGACGCCACACCAAAGTATTTATAAATCATGAGTATATAAAATATCTGTAATTAATGAACAAACAAATATACTATGAACTATCTTACTAACATCATACGGATTGTTATTACTTTTATATGTATTGGCCAAATAATTATATGCTGGACTATGTAGCGCTGTAGGAGTGTATCTGAGCTATATATAACTTTAGTAATATTTTTATAAAAGACTAGTACTCTGCAATACTAAAAGTAAGTGCATCTTCTTAGAGGAGTGTAAACATTTGATTTTAATGAATTAAAAGACAGAAGAATGGGGCACTATATAATATTGAATTCTCTTCCTCTTTCGAACCCAAAAAAACAATAATATATTATATTAAATATTATATGTATTACTGGGATAATATACCAAGATTAAAACAATCAAAATCACTTATTAGGATCTATAATAATAAGAAATACCAGGATTGTATGAACCAGTCAAAAGAAAAACTTAGAATCATTACAGAAATCCTAACAGAGCACTGTAAGCTAAAATACCTTATGAATAATAAGAAATACCAGGATTGTATGAACCTGTCAAAAGAAAAACTTAGAATCACTACAGAAATCCTAACAGAGCACTGTAAACTAAAATACCTTATGAGACCGGGTATACATACGGATGCAAACTGTAGATTCTGTTAAGGGAATGAGGAGTCGGCCACACATGTGCTGTTAGAATATCCTGCGCTAATGCACATACGGAATAGGCTCCTAGGAATGTATATTCTTACGGAATAGACAATAAGACTCTGTAAAGTAGGTTCTGTACTTCTTTTCATTGACGCAACCTACTCTACTAACTACTACTCGACCTACCCTACAGAAGGGAGCGCAATAGACCCGACGGTCGCAGTGCCACATCCTCTAACAATTTCATCAGTATTCTAAAATTTTTATGCAACAATTGATGTTTTTATAGTATAGAGTACGTTTATCCAAGTTTGATTCACAACTTTCGGAAAAGTATTTTATAGAAAAAAATTAATTCTTATAATTAGAATTTCTCGTAAAAATGCACAACTAATTAATTTTTGGATGATCAAAGTGTCACTATATTGCACAAATAAGTTTCTCGAAATTCACAATAAATTTCTTCATTATTAGTGGGTAGCTGTTAATGGAGGTGTAAAAAGGGGTGCAGATTATTTTGATGCTCTTGATAGTCAGTGGTACCAAACCAACAATGATATTTTACGTTTTACTTAATTAATAAATGTAGGTAAAGTAAAGTGTTATTTTCATGAAGTGTGTCGATATATCTGATATTTTTAAATATTAATTATTCAAACATGTTACCATAAAGAAATGTATATATTAACCTCAGAACAGATTTTGTTCATTTTTATATTTTTTTGTATAAATAACCTGCAAATGATCTTTTCAATGAACAGTTGATCGTAGAATTTCAAACTAATCAGTTCTTAAAACCACACATCGATCGCTAAGATATTCTTTTAGAGTTAATTATTAATTGGTGGTTGATTGCATACCCCAACTTTATAATTTCTTTGGATCCACATTTAACATTATTGATGTCAGCTGAAATATTTATTTTTTGTCACATGGATACAGCGTTGACATTATCGAAACGAATAACTTCTGTTATATCAAGTTAGGCATGGTTTTAATTTAGTTTATAATCAACTGAAAGGATTGTTTCAACGATTCATGGGATATATCACTAACACCCAATCTAATAATTTTAATTTAGTAAATTAAGATTTAAAGTGAATCTTGATAGTATTTGTATGTTTAGGAATATTTAAGAATTACTTTAACATTTAAATAAATTAATATATTATTAACAGCTTCTGTGTGGTATTGTGATATATATCATGTATTATAATATATGTCAGTATAAAAGTGGTATGCATAGTAATCTTCTGAATAAATAAAAAATTAAAAACTACCAAAACTTTACTGTAAAAAATATTATAAATTTTGTTTCACAATGTTTTTTTATTTATAATTTTATGCCTCCGGTAAATCAAAGTACAATTAAAAATAAAAAATATAATTCATTAATTCGATTATTCTACAACTGGTTTATGATTTCGTTTAGGTATAACAAGTGAATTTGTTAATAAGACTTTCAAAACAAATTAAAAAAAACTCCAGAAAAATGTGCGAACATAAAAGTCAAGTACGGCTTTGAGTCAGTTAATGTGCGCTGACTCTGAGCTTCAAATTTGGCAGGGCACGAGTTCGACACCTGGTACTTGCAGTCCGAAAATAATTATTTACGAATAATTAAATACAAGAATCATTCTCAAGACCACTGATGATGGATATTTGGCAATACTCGTAACAGCTGTATGATCAGCCAAAAGTTCAATTAATTAACATAATATAAAAATGAACTTTTGTTGTTGTAGTTCACTACTTTTCGAAAAACCTCTTTAGTGAAATTTATTTTGATAATTTCTGTGCTTTTTATATTAATCTTATGAAAATGTAGGATAATTTTATATATAATAATAAACTTTTAAGTTTAAATCCATATTAAAAGGCTGTAATACATAGCACAAGCAATTTGTTATTTACTGAGACCTATTAACCAAAAAAAATATTACATTACTTAATTATAAAGTAATTTTCAAAATATTTATATATTTTCCTATTACGAAAATTATATTTCATAAATGATTATTCAAATCAATCTTGTAACCTATAATTCCATCCTCGTTGAACCACTTAAGAAATCATCTTCAATACTCATCGCCTTCATTGTTGACAACAATGCAACTGACATGGCATAAAAAGAAGAACAACCACAATTTAACAAATTGAATTGGAAACTACTAAACCACTTGTCGAAGCTATTAAGCCAGTAAATGGTCTTGCTGCAGTGCATCATTATATGCAACCCACACACACTTTAACTTCCTTTTGTTACTTTATTACTGCAGTCAACTCATTGCATTATAGTCACTCTGTCTGTCCGATTGTCTGTCTGTTTGTCTGCATGCCTGTCTGGTTTTGCCAGTCTACATATAGCATAACCTACGATCAAACACAATCGATCCTTTTTACTAGATTTTATTAAGCCATAACCGATGTTGAATGTTGTGCGACCGTATATGTAATTTATTTGTCATATCACGTGTAAAACATTAAATGATCACAAAATATCAGCCTCATCATTGTAGTCATCAGCAGTTTTAGCGTCAGCAACGAAACGTTGAAAAAATGCCATAATACTTACAGCGACTGCTACATTAAATCTGCAGATTGATCATCATCAATCGCGTTGTGGCAGCCATCGCATCCGTGAATTCACTTATGAATTTTTATATTTCGTATTTTTATGTTTTTTAGTTGCATCTTTATTGTGCCCTTAAATTACGGATAGTTTTTATAACTTGACACTGCCAAGACAATTTTCATAGCTTCAATCCTTTCACAACTCTTCTTCACCTTATTCTTGTCAACAATGTTATGACAATTTTCCCATATAAATTACGAATTTATCTATGATGGCTACGATTATGTGAATATTTATTTGGGCTATAAGCTCATCTGTACCAATTGATTATGTCGTCTTGTGGATCGTACATTTTTTCGAAGAAAAAATGATTTACAGCATCATGAATGTAATTAAGAGATGAAAAATTACTCAACAATAGTTACAAAATATCTTTCTTGCGATATGGGTTACTTGGTATTTTACGAAACCGTGATGGTAATTCTAAAAATTAAATACCTAATGAATTCTTAGAATTTGTCTAAATATGAATATAAAAAATGTGGCCAAAAATATTGGGCAAAAAGTATTCGGCGTTTTTTAATTAACATTAAAAATATTTTATATTGATTTTAAATGTATATTTATATTTATGTAATTTATTTATTTGTAAAAACACTTTTAATTGTTCCCCCTCCGGGTAAGGGGTTAGAATATTCCCGAGGTAAGCATACCTGTCGTAAGAGGCGAGTAAAATCCCGGCGCAATGGCGACACTGTTTTGGAATATACATGGTAGTAAATGACACGGCACTTGCGACACCCGAACGGGGTGTCGCTGATACACTCTGATACTACGGAGTCATGTGCCCGAAGCTTCGGTTGTCCTTGCCAAGTGATGGTTAGCAAAGTTGTAGTGGCTGTGATTAATATCCAAACTTACGCAGGAAGAACGATCGGCATTTGTCTATAATTTATTCGGCGTGAAATTGCGTATTCACCACAGGGCGCTGAAACCTAAAGATCAGTAGAGGTGTTGGTAGACCTCGCTCCTTACCAAGAAAGAAATTATGTCCAAAATACATTACTTTATTGGATCTGGCGGAAATTCATTGGAAGTTTCATTGGGACGCATTGTCTTGATAAATGTGTTTGTAGAGCATCGTGATCTTAAGCGTTCCTGCCATGAAGGTACCCAAGCTAAACAATACTGTTACTGCTTGCAATTGTTTTGACGGTCTTCTAAAGCAATTTTTCTCTAGCTAACAAGCAATGCCAATTTATTTTTAAAAAATTTCCTACTAATATTGCTCTTTTGAAATTTATTTTGCAAAAAGAAAGTAATGGTGAGATTATAACTAATAATCATATGATAATGCATTATTGAAACTACACTAGATGTTTCAAGACTTCAAATATGTATGACCTAGGGTTATTATGCTGAAATATAACAAATGATATATTGCAGTTAGTTTTGCAATTTTTCGCAGTGTAGAAGCACTGCCATTTTGAAAAGCAATAAACCCATTAAAGACATGATGCGATAGAGCTACCAGATGATAAGTGCTCATATGATACTCTTGCGCTCCCAGCAAATCCAGTAAGTATTCAGTATGACCCCTTTTATCGTTAGTCTCTGCTTTAATACTATTTGTAGTGTTTCATTTCTTCGAATATGACCCATTTCATTTATAATTATTATTGTGTCTGACATACTTTTCTACTTAATTATGTTTCAATTATATAACGAGTTTCGTGTAGAACTTCTTTTTATTATACATTTTTCATTTAGTTCTAGAAACATCCAAAAATATAACTTATTTATAACGATCTTTATGTAAATGATAAAATCCAAGTCGTGACTGTACTTATGTCGATCTCTTGATCCTAACACTATTTCCATTGATATTTTAGGTAATAGAACGATATTTTTTGTTAAAATATTTTTATAATATATCAAATTTTTTTTATTTTATATAGTTTTTTAAAGTACTAAATTTAAAGTACTAAATTACAACTAAAACCTAAAAAGAATGAGTGCAATATTTTTACTTTCATATCACAAAGGCATAATTAACTGTAATCGTTTCATAATATCTATCACGCATACGTAGGCCTCGAAGGCAACAAGCCATCGGCAAACCTACTCCGATTTTGATGTGTTACAATTTAAATTGAAATGACATCACAACTCGCAATTATCATAATCGCACATGAGGTGTACTCGCATATGAACGACTCATGCCACATTTTGGCATAATGGCAATTGCTCTGATTCATTTCGCTTGCCAATTTTTTGCCTTGCATTTCAACTGATTGCAGTTTTTCTTCGCACATTTGCCAACATCAAAAGTGACTTAATTGACATTTTGCGCGAAGTTTTCAGTTTTTTAGGCTCCTTGAATCGCACATAGCAATCTCATAATATGGGCATGGAACTGTTACTGCTGTATTATTGCATTGGACTTGTGCCTTGAGTGAACTGCAGTTTTCTTGGCTGGGCCGTGCTCCGAACGTAATTGAATGTGTACTGTGTACATATGACGTGATGCGTTCGTTATTCTTTGGCAACTGATTTAATTCAGGTGTGTTCACAATCGCACACACCGCAATGAAAACTAAGTTGGTAATCGAAAAATATATATCACAGACTAGTAAAAATATACATAAACATATGAAAGGTAATTGCACGTAGGAAGCTAAAGGTGAGGTTAATGCTTTTTTCAGTTGTTCTGTTAACTTCGAAATGACTTGATATCGAACTGCACTGAATGTTCCATATTTCTTCAATTTTATTGTTCAAATAAACTGCTGTTTGATGGGAATGTAGCCGCGGCAAACTACTCTAAAATTATAATCGCAAATATTAGTAAAACAAAACTTAAAAAAAAGTTTTTATTATTGATTATTTGTCCATTATTCAATAAAAACAAATGATCTTAAAAAAATTTTTATATTTAAGTCAACAATTTAATTAATCTACTAGCTAATCTACAAACTAATCTATTAGCTATTGTAAATCGATGATATGATTCCAAAATATATTTCAATTGTTTTGTAAATCGGGTTTCGTCCATAACTTAACTTTTCTACTTGGGCTTGATAATTTATAAATCTGTTATAAATCGATCATATGATTTCTGAATATATTTCAATTGTTTTGAAAATTGGTTTTGTCTGAATTGTTAGTTTTTTAGTTATATCAAATTTAAAATTTGATGAAAGAGACTATGAGAGACTATAAATATCAATCTATAGATTTCAGAAAATCTTATCCCAGACCATTACTAGCAGTTAATTATCTGAACCAACACACAATATAACATCAATAATTTTACCATTTTAAAATTATATAAAAATTATAACAATTACGAAATTGTCAAATAAGTATTTATAATATAGAAATTTTAATGATCTATAGGTCTATACTCATTAACTATATTATGATTTGTGTCGTATACATATATGAAATCTGTAGTGATATAGACAATGGAAACAAAAACATTACGCATTCATATACATTTCATTAATATTAATTAATATTTATTAATTTTAGAGTTCTGTTCCTGATGATGACTTCAAGGATAGTCGAAATATATAATATATTAAAAAAAAATTAAACCAACATTTCATGTTATGAAAAAAAGGTGTGTTTGTCAGGATATAAAATATATAAAAAAACATTATTAAAAAAACCAAATCGAGACACAATTTTAAAATTTAATAACATTAAAATATACTTTTAATCATCGTGATAGTATACAGAACTCTATCTTTAACGTATACTCACCATAGCCAAATTTTTTACACCAAAGTAATTAAGTTGATAAAAAAGCTTACATTTGAGATAAATTGTCTACTCCGGAGAGGTGCACAAAGGAAGAGTTTTCACTGTATTTTGTCGTGTATCCAATTTTTCCTAAGTATTTTAAAGCGAAGAAATTCTCTAAAAAAACTTTAAGATGTAAAAGCAAACTAAATACAAAATTACCCAATATTGTTTACATTTATGAAACTTTTGACTTCCAACTTTCTCTATTATAGTGCCAATATCCTTATGAAAACAAAGCTGCAAGATGTAGAACAAGTCGGTCAGGTCGCTTATTTCAAGTGTCCGTTTCTTAGTAAAATTCGACACTATATACCTAATTAATATAAAAATTATGATGAACTTCATAATTTTTTGAAGCCTATATCTCTAGTTGAGAGCAAACTTAGAATGTAATTTCATTTCTTCACAATCATTGCTTTCGAAGGAAGTGGATAGCTAAATATTTTACCTCACCTTTAGTTTTTAATAATATTTAGTTCCATCTGAAAGAGAGAGACAGTAATAGAAACATATTTTCTTCGATAACAAGTTATCAATTAGTTTTTACATTGAAACAATCTCATAATATACACAATAACTATACAATCATAACTCGTTATAATTGAAGTTATAACTTCATCGAGGTCTTTGTAAAATAGTAGAGATATTGAGGAGAACACCATCTAAATGTATACTTGATAAGTTCAACGTGAAGAATCTATAACGTTTAATTCGTTCGTCTACTCGTTTAACAATATTTATAATTGTTGCGGTATCTTTGTCTTTGGTTCCTTTTTTTATTTTAATGAGGATTTGAACACATTCGTTTCTTCTCCAATAGGAAACTTGTATCCTACAAGTAGTTTGCTGTCAAAAAAATTAGATCAAGAGATCTTCGTGAGCATTTAATCCCAAGTATGTTCTCCTGCCAGTCAACTGATACTGTTGATCTGAGAATCTTTAGAAAACCTGAAATTTCTGATAATTAGAAAATCCCATCAAAACACATCAAACTTTCTGATATTCTTCTTAATTCATTGTATGCTCAGAAAATTTTCAGTGATGGTGCATAGCTGTTGATGCACCACTCCATTCCGTCTATACTTTCCATTGTTGCTTCATATTGAATTACATGCAGTTAAAGAAAATATCTTAGGTGTCTTGCTCTTCACTAATGTAGTGTGTGCAAACGACTTATCTACGAGCTTAAACCTAGAAAAATAATACTTAAAGCAACCATTGCCATTGACTAGTTGCGCTAAGTAATATTTTTATGGCCGGCATAACTTCTTTTGAATCAGATAGTAGTTTTTGTGGATTTGTTCTTTTAAAAATTCAGAAACCCTTTGGTAGCTTACTGCTGCCATTTAATTATGGAATTTTATCTCTCAGATCGTATTGTTTGTAGTGTTAGTTTGCAATTTTTTTCATTAATGAAAGCATAACATTGTTATAATATTTTTTATAAAATTCTACATATCGCGAAATGAATAATCTAATCTTAGGACACGAATTCTATATGTAGAGCTATTGTCGATCTATTCATCTATCTATTTGTCAATTTATCAGTCCATTGTCTGTCTGTGTGTGTTTGTATGCAAACTGCACTTGATCTCTTAGTTTGCAGATAGAATCGACAAATTGAATAAATTTTGTAGACGCTGTAGTCTAGCGCCCTCATATTGTTACTGGTAGAATTAATTTTTTGTTATTGTTATATTCTTATTTGCCGTCAATGTTATGCTATATGTTATAAAAATGTTAATATATAGCTAAAAGAGTATGATTTGTAACCCACCTTTATGATATATGCATAAAGGGCATTGAATCATCTCTGTAAAGTTAAAGCCAACTTAATATTCTTTTTTGTTTTTTTCTGCAAACTTAATATAATGATATGCAACTGTAATAAAATTAAATTTGAAGTTTATCATTAAATATGACAAATTTCTGAAAAGTTTAAGTCAAACAGACAGATTATGTTACACGCATATATCCAAGTCGTCAATTGGCATGAGGCACACATGGGTGCCGCATTCATACCTTTTTGTATCAATCCACATATGACAATTGTCGTGTGAGCAATACGAAATTAAAAAAAAATAAAAATAATAATAATAAAATAATGTATGGAAAGACAAAACTCATAGAGAATAATGAAGCAAATGACAAATTTGAAGAGGTGTTTTACTTATGGTTTGTTTATGTCATTGGGTTTGAGGTTTTAATCTTTTGTTTAGGAAATTTCTCAATATGCGAGTACACACAATTACCGTCTCTTGCCATTCTAACCCAATTGTTGATATCCAGACGGATTTTGCGTTAGCACTTCGTAGTGTGGGAATTGTTTTATTGCATCAATTAGGAAGTTTAATTAAAGTAAGTTTCCAATTTATCACGCATGCTTAAGTGCTAAAGTAAAAAATTGTGCCCTTCTTAATTTAAATAAATTTGATTGATTTTGTGAGACAACGTACAACGTCTTTCTAATATTTATAAATACTTAAATTGTTGCATATGAATATTTACTGTTTTATTAATATTTTATATAAACACATTTTTATTTATTTTTTTTTAAAGAGTAGAGAAGATTTTAGCATAATATCTAAACCATTACGACAGAATTACAAGACTACAAGCCGCTTAAAATTTTTATTTGAGTTTTCTCCTTTATACGAGCCCGTTGGGTACGATTGGCTTTGGCGTAATTGCAATTGAAGTGCAATCAATTACTTGACCGTTGGTGGTGGCGTTGAAGCACAGAAAACTCCTTTCTTCGTTGCAGTTACCCAGTGTACCACATGCGGTGTTTGAGAAGATTTACTTGCTCAGTTTCTAGTAATGGAATATGAACCAAGTTGATTGCGTGCTATTTATTAAAGCGCGCTAACAAGATGTGTGAATTGGGGAAAAACAAATGAATAATTGTCTCACTCAGTTTGTAAGGCTCATACTACAACACCGACACTTGTAAGTGCCGGGATATTAATGCCAGTTACAAATTGTAAATCAGTGCACGAAACCAATACAAAATACAATGATTGTGAATACAGTAATAAAGTTACAAATTAAAAGCTCCAACCAAATAATGTAAATAATTTCGAAATTAAATAAATTTTAAATTATAATAAATTACATTTCACCTTTTAACCTCACAAACAAATTGCACTTTATATGGCATCCCACTAAACTTGATTTTCCTGTGGGCAAATAAGTCAAAAAAAAAGCACAAATGAATGGTTTCATACATGCAGAAATCTCTATGAAAAAAGGCAAATTAACCTATGAGTAGTGGCGTATGATTCTCAATTTCCTCGATTCTCCATTTTTGCGCTACTAATCAAACTAAAAGCCAAACTTAGCCAAACCATTTTGCATACGCACTGGCTGAGCAGACATAAATTGATGGAACCTCATCAATAGATGAAATTCCAGTGCAAATGGCATTTGATTTATGCGCTCTGCTTAAATTTACCACCATGATTCTTGCAGCATTTACTTCTATTGAACTTGCATCTCGTTGGAATTGTTTGTTTTGCTGGCATTTGCTGGTATTAAATAAATAAGTTCTCTTATACGTGTATTTTGTTCGTTTTCTATTCGTTACACAAACCACAAACAATTTATACACCCATCAAACATTTGACCCCACCGCAGATTCATCTTAATCAATTATAATCTTCTTTAGATCAGATTCCCAATGAAGAATATTAAGCGCGCTTTAATGTTGCATTCACACTGCAGCGTTGCGTGTGTGCATTTTCTCAAAATAAAGAAGAAAAAAATTTATGAAATAGAGGAGGAAAACAGCTAAACTATGGAAAATCTGCACTCTCCTCCATAGCCAACGCGAAATTTTGATGTTATAAGATCAAAAATATGTGATAAGAAGATACAAAAACTATTTACATTAGTTTGAAAAGCTTAAGAACTTTATGTGCCAATGATAGTGCTGTGAACTATACCAAAGTAGCTTTTAGTCCTACATAATAAAGCATTTTTTTTTGGAAAATTATATTTTATAGTTCAATATAGTCTCCTTTTAGCGCGACACACCGAGTCCAATAAACTTTCAGCATTTGGATACCTTTTAAATAATACGTTTAATTAAATTATTCAAAACAAATCTCACTTTCCCATTCCATTTTATCATTTGATACAAATCTGTTTTGCTGGAGCCATCTTTTCAAGTTTGGAAACAGGCAATAGTCACTGGGAGCCAAAAACGCTGCAACTGAAAACAAGTAGTCTTTCTAATAGGATATTGAAAATACAGTCCAACTTCCATAACTCGAAGTACCATTTTGTAAAGAAAATGTTCGACTTATGCAGACTTCCAGGAAAAGTATTTTTTTATAATTGTTGTTGCACTCTATTTAGTTAGAGCTATAGAAAATTGGAGTTGAAGAAGTTCGAATTATGGAAGTGTTTCAAATTCTCTTTTAAACTCAACGCCAAACTTTAGAGCTACAAATAGGAAGTATTAAAAGTTCTAAAAGTTCTAAAGTTTAAAAGTTCAAATCTATGTAATGAATTTGAGATCTCAAGCAAGGACTCCTAATACAAAATATTAGCAGGTACACAAGCCAGCAGGCCGAAATAGTATTGTATCAATTTCCATAGTATAGCACTCAAATTATTTATCAAACCTTTAAGAAATAATAATTAATTCAAGTGGAACACTAAGCTGGTTTTTAGTTGGCTACACCGTTTTTAGTGGTAACACTGTTTTCATAGTTATTTGATTTGTATTTAGTATATTTTGTCGCTACAACATGAATAGATTTTGTTGAACCTTACAATCAGATATCTATTTTTTTGGTCAAAGAGGTTGACAGTCAAAATATTACAGTAAACCGCTATAGGTCTATGAATAAAGGATTATGTTCCCTAATAAAATGGACTGGTTTCAAAAGCCCAATACAATTGCAATAACCATTTCAATTGAGTTATTGCAAAAAATGTTCGAAAAACGCATAAATTCACATAATTGGTCTTATATGATTTTACTCCTTGATTTTTATATAAATCACAATAGCAAAATTGAGATATCAACATTCAACATTCACAAATTTACTGCGGATAGGCGGCTTCAATGCTCGAATATTGAATTCCCAGATTGCGTAAATTATTCGAATGCGCAATCTTATGTTCTTTATTTATCTTTAAAAATGAATGTTGTAAAAAAACATTCTATATAACATTCACATATTTAAATTTGAGAACCTACCTCTCAAGGAGGTTCTCTGCCTGTGAAACATTTTTTCTTTGGTTTAGTTAGCAACCAACACATAAAAAAACACATAAAACATTTTTTCTTTGGTTTAGTTAGCAACCAACACATAAAATTAAAATATATTCTTCGAAGTGAGGGCGCTAAGAATTTGACCTTACAATTTGAAGACAAACTTTGATAGTTCTAAGGACTGCTCCCTGACAATGAACTCAATTTCGTTGTGATTCAAAACGACTCAGAAAAAGAAATGCATATATTAAATTCTATTCTTTTGCTGCTTCTTTTAAGTCAAGCACATAATTTTAACATTGGCCTTAGATTTGTAATGATGAATGACACTTCTTTTGTAAAATTGATTTGATAGTAACAGATCAATCATAAAAAAGTAATATAAATGATATGGTGTTATTTATTTACTAACAAATATTATTGAATTACAATAAGTACAATAATATTAAGAATAATATTACAATAATATATATATAATTGTAAATATAATAAATGTTACAATTATATATAAAATTTACATCAAATATTAAATCGACCATTTTTGAGTTAAAAGGTATGCTTAATTAATAAAAAAAATAAGTTATTAATGCAGTGAAATTAACGATTAAACGCATATATTTCTTTGAATTAATAGCCATTTAGTGGTTCTTTATATCAGACTCTCCAGAGAATGGAGACATCACATGAATGAAAGAATATCTTAGTTGAAAATCAATAAATTTTTTCTATGAGTCTTCCAAAGTACTTCTAAATTTATTTAAAAGTTATTACTTATATATTAAGCAATTTATATTGAAAAGACTATTAACTGCCTAGTAATATTTGAATTTTTAAAACATAGTAAACTTCTTAAGCCACAAACATTTTTTAGGTGTAATTTAAAATAAAAAAATTGATTCTTTAATGAATTAAAAATGTAGAAGTAAAGAGTTATATGATAAGCAAATAACAAATCAAGATCATCTAGTTTAATAAGCTTATTTTCTAGTAAGATGATTAGCTAATATTAGAATAATAGGCATTTTAACATTTTCGTGTTAGAGTATCTGACTGTGTAGCAGGATACTGATATTATATATTCTTGCCAATATTTATTTTGTAATCATAATTTCCTGGTAATATAAATTTACACTAAATGTTATCATCTTCGCCTACTCTAAATTATAACATTCCTTAAAAAATCAACTGCAGACGTAACTTATCCCACAGTTCATCCCGAGTATTTGATTCGAAAAGTGCAATCCAAGTGCGTGTTGACGAAAATATAGCTACGAGTACAATAAAGCAAGTAATTTGTGATACAATTATTTTCTAAGCTTTATTGACAGATCCATTCACAGCAGGTGTCTGTCCCACACATACTCGTATAACAGAAAACTAAAATTGCATCGGAACAAAGCAATTTAATGTACACCATTGGTGGTGAAGGTGTGCTCAGCTCAGTTCATATCAGCTCAGCTCCAAACGCACATATCCACTTTTCAATAGATACGAAAAAAATCTGAATGAAAAATTTCCAAATGTCAAAATAGAAGAATTTGCATTACCAAAGAAAACATGAAAAAATTACCCTAAGGCATTCGATTATATTCGATTTTGGTGTGAAAAAGTTCAATTTATGTTAAGAGAATAATTTTTTCTTTTGCAAGCTTTTGAGCAAAAATAGATAAACAAATATTAAAAAAAAAGTTCAGATAGAAGTAAAAATGCCTATTCAACCGACAAGGCAGCAAGGCAGCAAGGCAACAGCCAAGATCTGAATATATCCATACGTATAAGAAAAAAGTGCAACTCATGCGCCCTCTTCTGCACTTTTTTTTTTGTATATTTGCCACATTATTTTGAATGGGCTGCTGTTTCTGTTGTTTGTTGTTGTCATTGTTGTTGTTATAGTTATTGGGGGTGCTTGAGTTGACTATTCATGACCACTCAAAGCCATAATGTCATTCGCTGGACAGGAGCGATAAAATTTACTCCAGCAACACAAGAGTTCACAGTGATTGCATTCAGATCATTTAAAGTGGACAACAAGGAACGATGCAACACTTCACTGTGCCACTTTGCTTCTCAAAATAAAAAAGTTATTATTGGAAAAGTTGTAATGTTGAATTGCAGATTCTAGTTAGGCCATTAAATGCAGTCAACACCTATGACTTCATCGCATCGTTGTTACTCGTATTGCAGTGTACTTCATATGTATTCATATGCATAATGTGCTTCTCCAACTAACAGTACATAAAGTTTTCATTACACTTTTTTCATATGCAATACGAAAAACGTGAACTCAACACATAAAACATACATAAGGGATTTCAGCGAATTCACTGAGTTGAAGCAAAATTTAAAAATAATCCTTAGGAAAAAAGTGAATTTATCAAAAATCGTTCATCAAATTGCTACCGTTACCATCACCCGCGCCATTAAATTTAATGGCTTTATTTTGGAATGGCACACAACTTACACCAATTCCACTTAATTGAATTAAATATTTGTGCAATAACGAAAATTCAAGCGACAAAATTATTTTAAATTAGAACTCAAAATTGCTCACGTTTTGCAATTTCTATCTCGGCGTTGTGGAATGCCAATTGAGTGTAAAAAAACAAACGATATAAAAAATATAAACAATGCACCGAAACTGAAGCATCATCAGCGATTCCATTAACGTCATCAACATCTAAAATCAACAAACTCGCAGTGCAGCAGCCACAACGACTCTGCGCAGATGAGATTTTTTCAGATTGTTCGGTAGAAAAGCAACTCGAAATGCCATGAAAAAGACTCTTGAAGATGTCACCCACTCTTCAAAGCAGTTTTATTCTTCCTTATGGTTTTGTGTTTATTTTGCGGTTTTCGATATTAGCTTTGCCAATACTAAGCATCGTCGTTTTGCTTCAGGCCAAATTTTATTCAAGTTAATTATCTTCTTGCACACAGTCGAAAATTCTTATTAACACTTTAGTAGTGCTTTTACTCTCTTAAATGTAGTAAAAAATATATTCAAGAATCTAAATAAACAAAGAGGAATTTTTTTTCGAATTAAGTCAAATAAGTTAAGATTATTGTTTTTTTCAAATTCCATGTATAAATAATAATTACGCAATAACAATCATTAACTGTTCAAAACAGAGCTCCAGATCTAGCTATGGAGAGTTATATCAAAATCATAAACATTTGCATCACACAGAAAATATTACCTAATATCTCTTACCGATAACCTTATCTAATCTAAATATAGCAGTGACTATTCCAAAACACGCCATTGAGGCTTGAGCTCGAGTCAACCGTGTTAAAGTTCTAAAATACAATAAACTATGCAGATAATCACGCAGTAATTAAAGTACTGCCCTCTTTGAAATTTCTTTAAAAATTCAGGTAGACTACTATAACATGTCACAGCAACTGGCGAGCAAATACAAAGTGGTGATGAACTGAGTGCCTGATCTGCCAATGATTGCTTAGATAATCTAGCGAAAACTTGATTAACCAATTTCTGTGAATCGAAGTGTTATTGTTGAATAAGTTGGTCCACAACAAGACGCATGATAGAAAAACGGTTCTTAGCAGAAAGATTTCACTACTGGTAAGACATACCAGATAATCGTCATTCCAAACAGCTTGTACATGCGTTCAATTACGGATAAGTGTCGCTTCTCAATGGAACTCAATAGAGTAGTAGCCAATTGTATTGGGGGCAGAATATCGAACGGATAATTATAGCCTATAATCTTAATAAAATGGGTTTATCTACTAAGAAAGAATATACTTTCTGCTTATTTCTGTAACTGTTGAACTTTAATCAGGGCCCTAAAATGACTACTATATCGGCCTTTCTCTCTATGTCTGAAGTTGGGCTGTTCTCACCCGCGGATACTTTACTGAAAAATGCGGAGTGTCTTCTGTTTAGTTAGATTCGGTAAGCAGCACAGAAGATCAACAGTCTGAAAAATATTTTGTAGGGTCTTCATACAAAAAAAACAAAGTAGTCAGATCTTTAAGGTTTTTTAAGTAGTCAGACCTTTATATCAGCCAAAATTTCGATTTTATAAACGGTTGCCGGTTATATTTGTCAAAAAAAAAAAACATTCCTTAAAGTTATAATGGGCTGATTTTAATTAGTTAAATTTAAACGACTACGAATTAAACCTATTTAATCCCTTCATGTAAGTAGTTAGTTCTCACCTAAGTCAAATATTTACAAAAAAAAATTTATTTCCTGTTTTTGCACTATTCTAGAATCTCCATCATTATTTCACGTATAATAATATCAAAGCCTTTGTTCAAAATCTATGAAATACTATAAGATAGGAGTGCAGAAAAGAGTTTCTCTAGGATAGATTCTCATCGAAAACTAATGGGCGTAGCATATGCTCATATCTGCTTTTTCCGATATGTTTCATCTTATAAAATTTGATAAAATCTGTCAAATATTTGACAAGTTTTGTAATTTACAAACAACTATATGTAAATTATGTCAACATGCATTCAACAATGCCAAAATTTGTTTGACATTTTAAAACACTTTGCTTTGACATCAATATCACAACATTCTGCCTCTATCTGTAATAATAATTATTTTGAATAGACATTTTTTGAAAATTACCCTATTAAAAACGTTAGACTCTTAAATTAGTTTTAAAATTGAAATACTGGATATTTGAGTATATTGTCAATCCACTTAAGATGATTTTGATTGATTTAGTTGTATGTACTTTATTTACTTTTTCTTTATTTCTTACATATATCTTAATGTTTGCTGATGTGTATTATGTGTAAAGCTTTCTTACCAGACAGTTTTCAGATTTTCGGTCTTTCCTTAAATTTTTTTTTTCCAATCTTAAGTTGATCAATTATTCCAACTTCCAACAACTCACTAATATCGACACTTTGACGTATCTCTAAAGGGATTCCTGTCAAATGTTACTGCTGGAATGCGTATTTTATGAAAAGTATATTATAAATATATTATATTGTATAAGTAAAGTATATTATTTTTAATAATTTCAATAAGAATTTAGGCGGACGTTTTTGCTGCTGTCCATCACATGCATGGCGCCGCCTTAACATTTTAGGAACTTTCTTTCAAGACCTCCCTTTAAATAGCATCATAAGCTTTGCCAAAGGTTCTAAATGGTTTTAACCCTTGGGCCTATAGGGCCTAAATGGATCCCCCTAGGATCGCCGGTATAACCTAAGCTAATCTAACCTAGGCGGAAACTTTATTTAAATATATCATTATATCATATAGAAATTTTAAAAAACCATAACATATCTTTTAATATTAAAACAATGAAAATAATTCAAAAAATCTGAAAATAAAAGTTGAACCAGATTTTCCCTATATTTTATGGAGACCAGACATTTGTGGTTAACTTTACAAATAATCAACTAAATAGTCATATAACAGCCTGAGACCGATAAGTTCAGTTTGTACTTTAGCGTTACTTAAAGAGTACTAACATACATTTTAACTGTGATATACTGATCAAGTAAAATAATTAATATATAAATCACCTTCAATAATTTTTGTTAAAAAAAAACAGATTTTCTCATGAGATTTGTGAGTGTTTCTTAATTTTTAGACGCCCTTAACACGTTTAAGTACAGCTAATTCCAATGTTATCAATTATTCAAATGCTCCACACATCACCTTACCTGATTACTTCATGGCATATGTTAACAATCAACTACGTGTAACACACTTAAGTGAAATTCATTACCAAAAACCGATGAGGAAAAAACTAATCTACAAAAAGAGGAGAGATACGCGTACGAAGATACAAAAACAAAAACAAATCAATTCGTGTATCAAATATAATGAATTTTTCAATTATACAATTTACATTTAATTTCTTAACATTTTTTAATTCTGCTGTTGTTATTTGTTTAATTTACAAATCATGTGAACCAATTAAACAGCAACAAAACACGGCTTAAATAGACTTTTCTTGTTAACAATTATTAGGCGAACGCAAAAAACAATGAATAAATAAAATCAAATGAAATCGAATCAAATGATAAATGTGCTCCGACATTGTTTTCTCTGTCATTCTGCCTATCTGTTTGTCTGTTTGTCTGTCTGTCGGTTATTTACTAGGTTTGTCTCTTTGTCTGCCTGCTTCTCATACTATGTATGCTACAACATGTCTATATATTTCGGTTGATCTAACTTCTATATCCAGTCGCAGTCTAGAGTTGCTTGACTTATATGATGCGATCCATTACCGATCGCCATATGACGGATGAGTTTGATCTTGCATACATGACCTATCACAGGACCAGGCCTAGACAACAGCTGCCATTGGTATGAACACTAGACAGCATTATGATGTTTGTACACATCATAACCATTACACAAATTTACGCTTGAAACATAAGTGTATGCATAACACATACTCACACACAAGACATACTCGTACAACGCGATCTTCAAATCCGATTCTCAATTTCAAATCCAATTCAAAGCGATCGCTGCCTGTACGTTTCCATTTGAATCTATTCTGAAACATGTGATCTGTTTTGTAGTTGGACGATTTATTGCTTTGTAGACTTTTTTGTGTTTCCTCATAATTTGTTAGAGGAGAGGAAAAAGGTAAGGTGTTTTGATAAATGGCTCGCAACCTTTTGGAGGTTGATTATTGTGTTTTGTCTCTGCTCTTGGTAATTGTGGGATTTTTATGATTTTCTACGAGTATTTTCGCTGGGTACGAACTTATTCATGCGCAAGTATGTACGGGTTTTATTTAACTGACAGCTTTAGGCCAAAAATCTCCAAAGAAGGCCAGAGTACATTAAAAATCAAACCACTATTTAACAACAATCTCAGTTTTGGCTATAACGGTTGCTGCTTTTTTCGTATTTATTTGCGATTGAATGATTTATATGTGGATTATTTGTTGGTAATTAAACACTTTTCTGTGGTTGTTGTTATTTTTGTAATCGTTTATCTCGTCCATGTTGTTACCATTATTGATTTGATTCATAACAGATTTTTTAGTTCAGCAGTTTCTCTTCTTAACACTTCGTGACTGCGTCGATTACGAATTTTGGTCATTTTCGTCGCAATATATCAATCTCAATTTATTCAATTTAGTGTGGGAAATTTTTGCATACGATATGAGTGAGTAAAGATACATATGGCACTCTAATTTCTTAAGAGGTAACCTAAATTATTTTTTTCTACATTATGATCCACATTAAACTATAAATAGGATAACATTTCTAATATTATTCAATTAAAGATTTAATTTCACAGATTTATTAATTTTAAGTCAAGTAAATTCTTTAACTTGCCAGCTGTTTCAGATTCCGCCAAATATTCATCATTATTATGTTGAAGCTGTTTTGAGGTAGTGCGTTTAAGCATTTATACTCTTTTTTAACTTAAGGTTTCTTCAAAACCCCTCTCTACACATTGAATAGATTATTATTTATCACTTCATCAGATTATGCAATAATTTACCACAGATCTGCATACCTCCCCGAGAAGCCTGTAACCATTTTGAGATTTGATAACGCGGTGTTGGTAAGTCCGTCAGTTTTCGCAAATAATTTCAGGGCTCTATCCTTTATCTATTTTTTGATGGGATCAATCATAATGTGAACAATTTTGAAATGGTATTCAAAAAATGATATGGCACTCAAATGATATGACAACTGACAGTAATCAATGTTACCAACGTTGATATGATATTACCAATGTTATCAATGTAGTTATTACTATTAGTTACCTCCTCCTCATATATTGCTATATATATTTAAAGCTACAATTGAGACTGGAAAATTATTCGTCCAAATTATGATATGAAATTTATACTGATTAGACTTAACACAACGCTATGGTATTTATTAAGTATTCTTCTTATTATATTTTAGTGGCATATGCTAATTCAAAGCCAATTTTATCCCGTGTTTCCACTGGTTACTTAGTAAGTTAAGTAAGTAATTATAAGATTTTGTCGCTTCCATTGACTTAAATTGCTTATTGCATGTGAAAGAGCTTTTATGTGTTAGAAAGTTCCTGAAAGTTCTATAAGAACTTCTATAAATCATTTATATAAATCATTATCATTTATATAAATCATTTATATAGGTATATGTATATATTAAATCATTTAAATAAATGTATATATATTTTATAAATCCATTATATATTCAATTAATAAAAACGAAGATTTTATGAAATACTTACTTTCTTAATGTCTTTGTTTGCAATTTTGCTGTTCTTTTTTTACATTTTACAAACGAAATATATGATAAATGCGTATATAAATGGATTTTGATAATTTCCCTTGTGGGAAATTTATTTTTAAGGGCTGCATTCGACAATTTCCGCTTTAAATGAAGGGATTTATTGACAATGAGAAAGCTCTTTGTGTGGTTTTATTATTCTAATTAGTGATTAGAATGAGCAGAATTGCCTAGTCAGACAGTGTGAACGTACTATAAGTTAAAAAGCACGGAATCTCTTTGTATGATTAACGAAATATACTTAGTAAGTGAACCTTACTAACTGGAAACATACTATATCACTCTCATTATTCCACTACCAAAAAAAATTATTAATTGATAGTATTCACGATTTCGAATAAGTTCAAGCTGTAAAATACATTTCGAATGCTTGTTGTTGGCGCTTTACACTCTAATCATGTCACTCGATTACTAAGCTCGTATACGAGACCCTGTATATTTTTCTTTGTAAATAAGATTTAAAAAAAACTAGTTTTTCGTTATAAATTTTATGAATGTATATAGGCTTTTTGAATATATTCAAAAAATATAAGCTTAATAATCCCTGTTTTAAATTTTAAAGGTATTTTTTTATTCTTGCCTGTTATAAAGCAATCACAGCAGTTGATTTTTCACTAATCTTAATATATCCATTTGTTCCCAAACTATTTTAAAGTGTTTCAAAACAAAATATATAAAAATCATTAAAAGGATAACGTTTAAAAATTGTTAACAATTTTTGACATCAAGAAAAACAAAGTTTAGTAGTTTCATATGGGAAAGTATCTCGAAAGCGTTTTAAATTTTTATTGATATGTAAGTATTTACTAACGTTTTTATTAGTAAATATCAGCGATAACTGCATTCGATTAGATCCAGTATACCTACTTAAGTTGTGTACGTAGCTATTTGATTCGGAAAGACATATGTTTTAATGTCCACATACGGTTAATAATTTGACCCACTGCTTGGCCTACACTATAACAGAGTGCAGTATTGCTTTGCTGATAACTCGACTTCTAATTAACCAATAAATATTGTTTTGCATGAAGCAATACGACCCCTTAAGTTTATGATAAAAATCAGCAAAGATTTGCAACTCGTCTCTTGGTCTCTTGGTCTCTTTGAATCGCTCCCAGCATCTCTGCTTAGCTAATAGGCAGAATTTAAAGTTGGCTACTTCTGCCTTATGTGATTTCAGCAAATTTGGTATGCAAACACTTTGGAAAATGAATAAAAATAAAATCATGCAGCGTACGATCAAATGAAAATAAAATGAAGTTAGGCGTTGTGCGAGGCGCATTGCTGTTGTGCCTATGTAATTATGGCTTGTTAATTCCCCGTATAAAAAAACTGCAAGTGTTCATAATTACAACAACAACACTTAAGTGTGTAGACTTGAGCTTCGGATTGTGTTGACTCGCTCCAAGCGCACCTCACCGCTAGAAACTCAGAGATGCGCCATAAAAATGTCTATAATTTGTAACCTGTCCAGTTGAATACGTTTAAAAAATCATAAGGAAACGTATCCAACGTAGTCACTATCGACAATTAACATAATCAGTTGATTTCCTTAGTTATGTTTAACGACAGTTGGCTTAGATTATTTCTGCTGTTTTCGAGTTTTTATTTATTGGATGTGTCCTTTCATCAATTTGTACCAGTTTCGTAATTTAACTGATTTAACAAGTGACCATTTAACAGCATTTTATATGATGCGCTCATAATCGAACTGTAGAAACTCTGCAATGGCACATTAAAATCATATTAAATGGAGAAAATAAAAATTGATTGAGTTCTAATAAAATTAAAGCATTTAATGATTATTTTATATATCATAGATTTAAAAATAATTAATATTTAAAAAATATTTTGTATCGAATTTATATACAGATATAGTTCAGTGTTCAGTGTTCAGTGTTAATGGATATTATTAATAAGTATTATAAAACATAGTAATATGATTAATTACCTATAGATCGATGGACTTCTGAGACTTGCATAAATAATAAGTAGAAAATGTTATGATTTATAATAAGGTAGTCACATATAAAACTACGGTACTAATAATCAAGAAAAAATAAACTGTAAATTAAGTAATTTGTAAGGCATTCATTCAAACAGAGCTAAGAGGTTTCAAGATGTCATCGGAAAATCGGAAAATACTGTCTTTAACAATAAATTTGGTGCCACACTTTGTATTAAAGCTAATATCGCAAGAAAAAATTGTTCTGCAATTGAAATCTTAAAATTAACAAACAGATAGGAAGTGCGAGAAATGGTACCAAATGGTTCGAAGCTTCAGTAATACTAGCTTTGGACACAATTATTATAATATTTAATATTTTTAACTTCCCATGGCTTTGAAAATGAACATCGTTGAAACAATTTTTGGTCTATTGCCAGCTCTGTGTCAACAAGTCATTAAATATTACGATCCAGTAAGAAAGAGATGCATTAGAGAGTATGTGTTGTAGAGAGTATGTGCAAGTTCCGAACAATATATTAATATCAAAATTTGATCGTAATTTGAACAAGTATGTTTTCAGTTTGGTAATATCCATATCTTTGCCAGTCTGAATTTAGATTTAGCTACAGGTAATAGGTGTTAAGATAGTAATGAAAGAATGGTGTTAAGATGTTAATGATAAGATCAACGAAATAATTTCGATTTACAGTTTTTGTCACACAATAGCTGAACCTAATTACGTCGGACCTAGTTGGGTAAGTTGGTTGCAGTGGCAGGCCATTAGATAGTTTCCATGTAGCTCAATAAGAGATTTTTTCCGGTCGAATTTAGATAAATTAGTAGGTCTCTCGGCTTCACCGATGAACAATCTGATAAACTATCAAAGCATCTTCCCTAAAACCTATTTCTTCAGGACACCAAAGCAGCGCATTCACAGAAAAATGGCTTATGGTTTCTTTTTTCTGCAGGTTTCCAAAACTTCTGCAGTGATCATTATGAGGAGTTTTTCTACATGGGTTCCATACTCCAATAACCAGAAGTAAATCTGCAGTAAGTCTTGCAGTGTTCACGAGGTCTCTTTTTTTTAATTCCCCAGGATTTAGTTTCATTATATGTGGACCATATTAACTTGGAAGTTGCACATGTCTTAAGTGCTTTTCATCTGTTGTTGACAAATTGAAGAAAGAAGATAACTAACCGAAATACGAATTTAAAGAATAGTATAATTAAAAAGTGTGGCAAAAATTATTGAAATTTTTTAGTTGTAAAAAGAATTACCAGGAATTTAAGATTTAATTAATTATATTAAAATTTGTTAAAATTTGTGTAAATTGTTTAATTAATGTCAGTATATAAAAATTTTAAATTAATATTATTTAATATCCAAGATTTCAACTATTAACCTACGTTACAAGATTGAATTAGCTTTGTGACTATTATTCATCATATTCGTGTGTTGATCCTAGGTATTTGTGTTCAACAAAATTGATATACGTAAATTCATCCTGATTTGTCTTATGGAATAATTTTTTGACCAAAGCTAGAAAGGAAAATTTAATTTGTCGCGCACGTCATGCCCTCGTATTCACATTCGTATTGAATTTGTTGCGGCTGATTAAAGTGACTGCGGTGCTTAAGTCAAAATGTATTAAACTGCTCTCATACGAATGATGGCAGATATCACGTTCCAGATAGAAATCGTGTGAGTGTGACCTACGTACGACTAAATTTGTAGCACCAAATGACCTAAGACAATTCGCATACTGGTATCTCATGCAAACTTCAGCGTGGAGCATGGCACGAATCAAAATCCAACACACCAGGCCGCGGCTGTTTTTAAGTACATAATTTTCCAAAACTAACTGATAACCTATAATGAAACGAACCGAACTAAGGCAAGCTCACAATCGATCATATTCAATTGGATTTGCAAAAATGTATACAACGAAAAATCTGATCACAACTGCTATCTGGCAAAAGTGGAATAATTTCAAGTAAAATAAAATACACATTTAAAAAAAATTGGATAGCAAAAAACGCAAAGAAAATTAAATTAATACGATCATGCAAAGAAAATTTCGAAAAATTATGCACTGCAGTGTCGAAAGCTAATGTCACAGTTCAGCGGTGAAAATTTTCATAGATTTTTGTACTGCGATCATGGGGAGAGATCACTTGATACCGATGTTATATGTTTAGATGCGGACAACAAGTGCATAAAGTTCGCGGGAATAGCAACCAAGAACTGTAATAACAACTTGTTTGGTGATCTTTATGTCTTTGGATACATTATATTGCAAATTGATCTCCGCACTGATCGATAGCACATCAAAAAATTCTTATTGAGTTATTGACGTCGAAGCTTAGTGGCACACAAACTTACAAATTAGCCGAGCAATATTCTACAGCCGGCCATAAATCTCTAAATCATCGCAAGTTGATTTGTGTTCTTGGCTGTAAAAACCTCAAATCGATACCAAAGACTCACTTGCTTTATTGTTGTAATGATCCGCACGTTCATGTTCTGCTGATCAGGTCAGTTAATAAGGTTAAATGTTTTGTGGCTGTCTTCATTATTTCGTTTGTTCCCCTTACTCAATGAGATTATCGCATGCAAATTGCACGTTTTAAAACTGAAAATTATAATTAGCGATTGGTTTTAAATTATAATTATTTTATATTAATAAATTACTATGTTATAATTTGTTCTGCAAGAGAAAAAATCCAATTCGCCATGGGTACAAGCAACTCGATGTAAAAATTAATCTTAAGCATATCCATAAAATACTATGAATGCTTCAGATTTGCTGGTTATGGAACGAAAACAATGCCACAATACTCTATATCATTTACTGAATTTTTTATTTTTGCGCATTGTAAGACTCAAAAATAATTACCTTTGCAATAAATTTTTTACTTTACAAGAATTCTTCTTCGTTTAAAAAGAATTACATACGAGTATCTCATAAGCCCACTGAAGAGATCAACGCACCATAAATTTTTCGTTCTGCTTCCTGCAGATCGCTTACATATAAGTAATTCCTTAATCAAGATGAAGATTAAAACTTTATGATGCTCAACAATTGTAAGAAATTGAAGATTACTTAATTTTTTAGAATCAAAAATTTTAAATAAATCTCTTTAATTATAACTCATTATTTTAATTTAACATAACAGCCCATTGTAAAAGTAGAAAATTAAATACCTAGTTTCATTTTATATATCATCATATCGGTGCTAAAAATGCTAAAAACTGATGTTAAATAATATGGCAAAAACTATATTCATACCCATAAGTCGCTTGAAAGCCAAAGTGATATAAATAAAATAGAATAAAAAAACTAAGTGACCTTAATATGGATCCCTCGACATAGACGTCACTATGGTAATGCGAAACTAAGCAATCTAGTAAACAGCAAGTCAACCCAGCTACATATCAACCAGCTCTGAATATGATTTCCAACAATCATCACGATCTAAATCATATTATTAATTAAAAGATTTTGATAGCAATTGAGTTTTTCTTATCTGACCGAATTGTAAAGTACCCAAAAAAAATTTTTTTTATATGTCAGAAAGAAAAAGATAAGGACGAGCTATACCTCAGTGTTATGGGCTACCACAGCTGCAAATTTGCATTTGCACAAACTAGACAACTATGAGTCTGACAAATGCTGTACCTACTACGGAGATAAATTAGCATATAATCGCTAAATGCTTAGCTCGACATTGGTCTCAAAAACGAATTTTTAAGCGACTTAATTTGAGAAAGTTAGTATGTTTGCTTAATAATATAAAATATCAATACGACTTATTGAAGACTTATATCCCTCCGAACTTAGATCATAAAAATAAAAATTGTTGAAATTGTTTAAGTAATTCAAATCATTGATATTTATTTAAAATCATTTACAATACAAGATTGTTTTCTACGTTATTTAGTCCACGTAGCATTCAATTTCTTTAACGCCATATCTTTTTTCAGTTTACTCAAATTTAAAAGGGTTGAATGTCATTTTTATAGTAATATGTTCTGGAACAAATTTCTGAAACTCTCTCAAAAGGTGCATCTAAAAATATTTTTACTCAATTTATTTATGTTAAATGAGCAATTAATTAATTAATTAATGTTTAATTAATATATTTGTAAAATTGTATATATACATTTAATTATAAAATCCAAGAAGGGGACATAAGATATGACTGGTAACAATATCAAACCTATTCCAATCAGAGTTCAAGTTCTTATCATTGTGTTTATTATTAGTAGAAAGACTTTTTGACCAAATAAGCCGAACAAGTATGTTAATTAAATGAATTAAAGATTCATGTATTGCAATTTATGATACCGATTCTACTGCATATATTAAATTTATTTTCATTTCAGTTTGAAACCCACTTAATTTTAGTTTTCTCTAGTAATTTCATCTTAGAGATAAAGACTGGAGAATAATTTAGATACGGTTAAAGGAAATTGAAGTAGTATTCTGGTTAATATCGAATTTTTTAAGGATGGAAAGAGGGGACTCTAATAAAGAACATTTCTTACAATGCAAGATTTCAATAATTTATTTCATTCTTATTCCTGTGTTGTGGTCAATTACCGTTAATATCGTTTTAAAACACTTTTTGAATAATTAAGAAAAATACTAAAAATAACCCCATTGCTTGCTTGCTTTCTTCATGAATTTTTTTTTTTCATAAATGAAAAATAACTATAAAAAACAACGACTTAATATTATATCTTTGCATTTAAACATTTTAATTCAAGATAATTTAGTTACCATATACGAGGGAGGTTTGATAAGTCAATGACTTTTTGAATTTTCCGCGCAGTTACTCCAAATGCCACAGTGTTGCCGTTAGCTGTAATCTACTAGTGGGCAATTTTCTAATTTTGAGCAAGCTACGTCGTTCATTTGGTGTTTGATAACCGTTCAAATCAGACAACCTCCTGAATTTTTAGGAAAATGAAAAAAAGTGGATCCATGAATTGGGAAATGAACTGCTACCCCATCCAGCATATTCTCCAGATTTAGCCCCCTGTGACTATTTTCTGTTTCCAAACCTAAAGAAATTAGGTGCTGTGTGTAAGAGATTTGAGTCGAATGAAGAAGTCATTAACGAAACAAACGCGTATTTTGATAACTTTGAGAAAACCTATTATTTGGAGAGAATAAGAAAATTAGAAAAACGCTGGACTAAATGTATCGATTTAAAAGGTGATTGTGTGGAAAAATAAAATGCTTATTTGCCGAAAAAAATTTGTTTTATTCAAAAAGTCACTGAATTATCAAACCGCCCTCGTATATTCCATTTGCGTCTTTTATGATATTTCATTTTAATAATATTACTTGTTTAATTGTTAAAATTGCTTTCAAAAGCGAGCATTAAAAAAAATGCATTTTTTGATTTTTAATATCATGAAATGAAATGTTTACGAAGCATAAATGTATCTATTTTTTTAATAACAAATAATTAAACGCAAATATACATATGAAAGTAAAATACAACTCAATAATAATAGCAATAATAAGTTGTTGGTGTGCTTGAAGCTCAAAATTATAAAGTTATACGCGTATTCAGGCTTAACAGGGAGACAGCGACAGACGTCACGAAAACCTAGGACTACTATTATCAGATGTTCTACTCATAGTCACTTGGTTTTCTAGTCTTTCTGTGATACATGTACTCTAGATTCAGGACCATAAATTCAAACCAATTTATTTTCAAAAGTATGCACTGTTGACATCAATTAATGCCAGTCAATCAGTTTCGATAGCAATTAGTAAAGTAGCCATTAAAAATAAATAAATAAATAAATTAGAAATTTTTTTGGATATAACATTTATAATGGCAGCAGTCCTAGAGTTCCATTTTTCTTTCTACCATTATTTCGAAGGTTACTTAATTTTCAAAATTACTTTTATCTAAAATAGGGCTGTCCAAACGTTGGTCTGCGTGGTAGGTAAAAATTACCAAGTATGGATACATAGCTTGTAGTTTGTCCACTGAGACTTCACTTTTTAGAAAATAGGCATAAAAAACTGTATATACCTAAAAAGTGTAAATACCTATTTTATAATCTATGTAATGTACCTATGCACTTCATTATACATTGAACCAGAGATGCTTAAAGCATATTTAAATAATCATAATAAATAATCATAATCGTTAAATAATCATAATCATAATATATCATAGTGGTCCTTGATCAAAAAAAGTTTAGGAATCACTGACTTATATGTAAGAATTTTTTCCGAACTCATTATCTTCTTCTTCTTCTTCTTCATTATCAAATTGTTTTGGAATTGAGCTCAGGGCAAACCAATATTGTTTATTCCTTAAACTAAGTTTCTTTAACTTAAAAAGTTATTAATTTTATAATTAAGCAACGTTAGATCATTTATTAGCGCTAGAAAAATCTTATTAATTAAACTATTTAATCTAATCTAATTACATGAAGGACTGGTTTGAGAATCTTTATTTGGGTTTTGTAAATGCGTTCTGCACAAACTAATATTGTCCATTCCTGAGAATTAATTTGCTTAACTTAAAAAATGATTAATTTTATATATAACCAGCGTAAGGTGATTAATTCCCACACTCCTTAAAATACCAGTGATTTAGAAAAATTTCCACTAGAAAACTTATAAAATTTTCACACAACCATAACATATAACCCATATCTTTTTATGGCTTACACTTAAAATGCTTTCTGTATAGCCTTTGATTTTCTTTGACTTAATTATTTGAACAAATTTTCCTAATTTATTTATCGCATTATTATAAGTAACTTAAATAGGCTTGAAAAACCACACCCCACTAACACGTCATAAACAAAATGTTAGCACTCAAAAGTATTTCAAAGCATAAACTCTAAGTCCCCATTTTCGTACAGTTAACCAACGCGTCTAATTAGTACCGCCTTCGTACTCTGGTAAGCGCAACAGAATGACATACTATTTTAAATTATGGCTCGTACTAGTAGAAGTACAAACCGAAACCGAAATTGGAATTTCAAATTCGCTTTCTTTATTTATACGAGCTCATATACGAGTACACGGGGCATAAAAACCTCCGAAAGGGGCGTTACGACGTCTTATACATTTATGGCCACAGTCGTAAAATAACATTTTTGATTTTTATTTTAACTTTAAACATACATTTGCGCATACCTAAAACCATTTTAGCCAAAGTGTTACAAATTTCAAAAGTTTTTCATTCCTTCATAGGCAATGGACCAAATTTCAGGGTACGGAAAATTTCTACTTAAATCAATTCGTTACGTTTGAACATGTTCATTATAATTTATTATTTTTGGCTTATTTAAGATACAAATGCATACATAATTATGCATGGAAACACATGGAAACCCAGGGAAGGCAATAAATTTGCATATTTTAGTTGCCACTGATATTGGACGGTGATCCGTTTCTAATGCCGTGTTGGTTCTCTAAATTTTTACTTATTAAAACTAATCTAAATATAATTGCAGTTCGAAACCAACTCGAGCCAATGGAACGGAAAAGACAAAGATATGTGATAATAATCACATAATCGCTTTTTATCAATTCGATTTTTAATGATTTTAATAATTTTTATATTCTTCTCGAGTTTTTCCATAATTTTGAATATTTAAGCAAGCAATTCTTCTCCATTTCGGCGTTTCTGTCCTCATTTAGACAAATATTTTATGATTGCGACCTTTCGGCGTTTAGTTAAGAAAGTTAAATAAATTTGAATGATTTGAATGATGCGTTTAACTTTAACCTGTTGTCGATAGCGTTTTTATGGGTTTTATTAATTTTTAATAATATTTAAGTCGAGCACAAGCACGCAGGGGACTCAAACTCATACAGTTCAGCAGTATCAGTTAATTTTATTTAAACCCAAGAAAAAATGTTATCAATAGAGGTTAGCGACTAAATACAACAAATATGAGATATCCAATATTAGTTTTTAATTAAAATTAATATTATATTATTTATGTATTTATTTATTAATTATTTATTTACTTATCTATTTCATTTACTTGTTCAGTTATTTATTTAAGACTTTATTTATGTTTTTATTTATTTATATATATTTATTGATTTATATATTCATTTAATTATTTGTTTATTTGTTTATATGTTTATTTGTAATATAAATTTATATAAAGATTTTATAATTTTATATAAAGAATTTAATCTACAGTTATTAAATATATAGCCATAGATGTATTAGGTGCTTACTTAGATCGTTTAATACAATTATATAGTGAAACTATAGTCATAACATAGTGAATGAAAATCTTGATATACCAAAATAGAATAAATAAAGCCAAAAAATTCAATTAATTAAAATAATATAAAATGAATTTTTATTGTTGTATGTTAGTTCACTACTGTTCGAAAAACCTTTTTATGAAATGTACTAAGATTCTATTAAATATAATAGTCACTTCAGTCTGAAAAATTTGACTTTAAATTACAACTTATATTTATAAAATATTGGTCTCGCTCGTGTCATTAGTGGAGTAACATTAGCATGACTTCCTCAGTATTACGTTCTTAGATTAGGTTCTATACATAAGAAAGAATATATAAATCATACAATGCTCCTACAAACGGAATAGTATTGAAATTTAACACTTAAAAAATGAAAATATGATTAATTAATTCAATTATTCTACAGCTGGTTTATGATTTCGTTCTAATATAAACACAGTAAGTGAATTTTTACAGCAAAGTAAAAGAACTCCAGAAAAATGTGCGAACATAGAAGTCAACTACAGCTTTGGATCAGTTGGTTAACGAGCGCTGACGCTGACCTTCAAATTTGGCAGGGATCGAGTTCGATTCCTGGTACTTGCAGTTTCAAAAAAAATTATTTACAAATAATTAAATATAAGAATTATTTCCAAGACCAGTGATGATGAGTATTTCGAAATACTAAAAACAGTTGTATGGTCTGCCAAAAATGAAATTAATTAAAATAACATAAAAATGAATATTTGTTGTTATAGTTCACTACTTTTTGAAAACCTCTTTAAAAAATAATTTTATAATAAATTAAGGAAACATTTACAAGAATCTTTATTTATAAAGCATTATTTATTATAAAATCAAAACCTAAATATATTTTCAGATAATTTTATATCAAATCTACTATGAACAAAAATTCATCATATTCATTCATATTCTATAGTATTTTGAAATTATATTGCTTTAATTTCGCTTTATAAACAACTTTACCACAATTGTATAAACTATCTTCTATCTTTACTATATTCGTTTATTGATATTATATGTTAATTGCGCGCAGTCTTACATATTGGACATTCTTGACAGATCATAAATAAATTTGGAACACTCAAATGTATATATTGCATAAAGTTTAACTTAAGTCTTAAATCTACAGCTTTTTGACCAGAACCCTACTACGTCATCAAAATTTGCCCTATTATTAATAAAAGATCTGATATGGTCTAATTGTGGATCTAGAATATGCACTATTCTATAATAAAAAAGAATGTCGTTAATATAATATAAACCGATGAATGACTATTTCGATCATATGGATCAGAAAATAATTAAATTATCGCATTGGGATGCAAAAAGTTATTTAATTTTAATTTAATTTTTTCAGTTGTTGAAAGTTAATGCGAATGGAAATAAAAAAATAAGATAAATGAATTTATCAGCCAATATTGTTAATAAATTATATCCGCAAAAGCATCCTAACTTTACAACAAAAACTCTTTTATAACCCAAATACTAACTATTTTACATTAATTTATATCAATTATAAAATAAGCCCCTTCACTTCACTAACGGATGCAGTCAATTCTATTCAAAGTACATACACTTCGGAAAGTGATTTCTTGATATGAGAAAATAAATCCAATTTAATGAGTTGTAGGATTCATTTGTAGTATTTACTCAAATTCTTATTAGCAAATGGTTGGGCATATGGAAATAAATCTGTCTCATCAACGGTTCTTTAAAACTGCTTAAGTTGTGTACTAATTTCATTGTACTTACAGATATAAGGTATCCTTTACATCTAAAGTCTCCTTGTAATTTCTTAAAAATTATGTGTAAGTTTTAATTTAATTTATTATTATCTTAGCAATAAACGTTTTATTTTTTGTTAAAATCTCAATTCAAACAGTGTTTAATCGTCAAAAAATTTGAAGAAAAAAATATTTATACTTAATATATTTATTTAACAAAATGGCCCCACATAATTCACATAATTGGCATTAGAAACACTAAGCGTCCTGTTCATGTCCACAGCTATGGATAGGTTCAAGAAATATATGGCTAGATTCACATATATCACTCAATTCCTCTATTTGATAGTCATCAATGTTTTCATTGTTTCCCGCGAAATCAACTTCAACCTCTTCTATCGTATCGTTACTATATTCGTCACAGTTTTCCTCATGGATTGAAACTGCGTCCTCATGATCATTATCACCAATAGGATAAGTACTGTTAGTCGTAGTAGGTGTAGTATTAGAAAGTTCTGCTCCAATAACGCAAGTTGAGTCAGTTATTGGTTTTATACCAGAAAATATATATTCATAACCATCTGATGTACGAACTAACAGAGCTATTTCATCCTTTTCGCGAATCATGGATATCTCCGTAGTTTCTGGAGGCAATGTTATTTGTAATTTTGCATTTTGACGAGAACCCTTTAAGCTCTGCTTCACTGCAGCTCTGAAATTAAAAATATAACGAACTACAAGAAAAACTCTTTTGATGACTGACACTTACCGTTTACGATTAAAAGGTCTGATGATGTTTAAAAGTTGGCATAAATGGAGTAACATAAGAAGTGTAAGTATAATGATTAGCGCAAAATTTATTGCATGCAGGACCGTCAATTCATGTTGCAATTTTTTTGAAATAGCGTGTTCCATTTTGTATTCATGGGGCCTAAAAATTTAGTATTACTTCTTAGGAAAAAAATTAAATAATGAAAATGAATAAAATTTATTTGAAAATGTCATTATTAGTAAACGACTATGTTTGCTGAGATCTATATTTTTTATATTTATATAAATATTATTTAAATAATTAACACTTCTCTTGAACGGCCACTGCACTTGAATTAAAAATTTTTTTAAGACCAAATATGAGGAAAACTTCACATTTATATGACGCATCCTTGAGCAGTCATGTCTCTTGAAAGAACAAAGAACAACAATCATTTAAAAAATTTTTACTGAATTGCATAATATAAAAAAAACTAAACTATTTTCAAATTATTAATGAAATTCATTAACACAAAAGCAATTACTATTAAAGTTTCCTCTACATTATAAAATCGCTTCTAGATTTGTAGACATCATTGTTTTGTCAGAAATGGGGTTTTACTTCCATGTACTCAAATAGCAATTCTTCGAAAAAGTCTCACTGAATTTGTTAATTTATTTGCTTATACAGATAATACTATCTTATAGCACAATCATACTGTTTCATTTAGGTGCTTTTGCTCATTATAATTACTAATTAGGATAATAAAACCATACAAAAATCGTTCATATAAATGAGCTCATTATCAATAAATCAGCTCATTTAAGTCGAAAGTTGTCGAATGCAACCCTTAAAAATAAATTTCCCACAAGGGAAATTATCAAAAGTTGAAAAGTTTGTTATATATTTCATATGTAAAATGTAAACAAACAAGAGCTGAGCTGTAAACAAAAGCATTGACAAAGTAAGTATTTAATAAAATCTTTGTTTTTAATAATTAAATATGTAATTGATATATGTAATATATATAAATGATTAAATATATCAATTATACATTTAATTGTTTTATGTAATATATTATTTAGTGATGTTTATAAAAGTTTATAAAATATCTATCAGCTGCATAAATAAGCTCATTATAATGTGAACGTTTCCTCATTAATATAAATGAGCAAGTGCCTAAATGAGACACTGTGAATGCATATATATATATATATATATATAATGACGCACTCACATTACATATTGTATATATCTAATATCAACTAAATGGATATGATACTAAAAATATGATCTGGCAACGATTCGAAAGTTGGGAAATGAAAGTGGAGAGACAAAGAGTTGAAAAAGTTTGATTTTGCTAAGTGTTTATTAATATCACTCTCATTTTATGTTTTAATAAAAGAATCAATTTTAAAGTTTTAAATATAATAAAGAAGATTATATCTAAAAACAGATTTTCTCTAACGCATAGAGAAGCTAGCTAACTCATCCGGCCATATAGACCCGATAGACATAAATAGGTTGAACATTTAGCAATCTAAATTTATTTATGTCCAAAAGCCTAAAAAACGCATCAATATCGAAATATGTAGCAAGTGAAGAGATTATGTTAAGGTTGGGTAAGATTATATATATATATAAACTATATGTTTTAAATCGTAATATCGATTGCTATTGGTTAGAATGGCTCGCGAGTTACATGAGACCTCATCCAAATAGAACGAAAAGGGATTAAGGCAACTTATTCCTCATGTATTGAAGTAATCAGTTAGCAACTAAAGAAAATCGTCAGAAAGCAAGTATTTGTCAGAACATATTACTTACAATGTATAGCATATGTATGTAATTTATCTAATGAGTTGATTTCAATGCTGCAAAGGACCTTCATTTATAATCGAACTCTAAAGAGCATCAATTAAACATTTCGATCTCAATTAGGAACAATAATGTATACAACATTGTTGACTTAGATTGAGTATAACGAAATTTATGGATTGTTCTTAAACAAACTCCAAAAAACATAAGAAGTTTACTTTTTGAGTACAGCAATTCTTCAGTTTTACTCGTTTAATGCCGAAACCAAAACTATAACTAATACGTTCCTCAGTATATTTGCAGTATTATTATCTAACGTCTGACAATATTGCAGCTTTTGTTGACTGTAAATCGAGACCAGGTTAAAATTGTATATTATTTTCGAAACATAAAAAATGTAAATAAAAATTCAAATTTTTTTCTCTTTGAAGTGTGATGTTTTTTATTATTTCGTTATGCATATATAACAATCAATGCATATTGTTTTAAGTATATCGGTTAAGATCATCAGAAAATATTTTTCAATAGCGTTTCTAATCATTTCGAAAATATTCATAAGTTATGATGGAGTGTTGAATTTAGAGGCTAAAAAATTATAGGCGTTAAATTTAGATGCTATTAAGCAGGCAATCAAACTTTTATTAGTTTTTTAGAGTTATTAAAATGGTTAATTTGTATGAATGTGAAAAAATACACGTGTTTTTGAACGAATATTTATATGCGATGCTCTGTAACCTTTTGAATGTGAATAATTAATCCATGAGATGCAATTTGACTGCATAAATAATGGCTGGCTACGTGCTAATTGGTGTGCATCTTCAATGCAGTACATAAGTGCATTTATGAAGTAAAAATGTATTTAAGGCAACAAACAGAAAACATAAACTCCAATGAACTGAAAATTTAATGGCAACTTAAATTTGTAATTTTATTAAAACAAAATATAGTAAAATTCGCTTACATTAAAATTCACACTTTTGCGCTAATGGCCAGAGCAACAACAATAGCAACTACCTAAGGTGAAATAAAAAACTGGAGTCCATGTTTGAGTTTTGAACTGTGCAGAACTTAATTGTAATGGTCAAACTACCGTTGCTCCATGGCAATATAAAGGCAATAAATATGTTTTCGCGGCACTCATTCTTTATATTTGCGAGCTTTCTATGATCATAATAAAGCCTAATATGTTTTGTAAATAGTAGACAATAAATACATTCGGTTGTGTTAGAAAACTCAAACTTAGAGAAGTTTTGGTTTTCGTATAGAAGAAGAAGAACCTACGTATCTTGACAGCTCAAAGTATTTTAACTAAAAAATATTTTTATTAAAATTTTATAATGATTAATGATAGTTGGGTATGGACAAATTAATATCATTGATCACATCATATCCTCATATTTATATAACCGTTTGACAATCTAGAACGACCAAATAGTCAAAGCCCTTTATTTTGTCGCTATGATACCTTCAAGATTAAATGAGTAGTAGAAAAATAAGACTGTAGCATCCGTCAGCAGATAATGTTCTTATAATGTTCTTGCAAAACATACAGGTTGAACAGAGTTCAGCAGCGCGAATGTAAACCATAATTATGCGATACAACAACTATACAGATTTCTGCAGTAACTTATAGTATCAGAAAACGTAAATCACAAATGGTTAATCCTCATGTCAGATAGTTAGGCAGAAATTAAACTTTAGACTCTAACTTGACAAAGCCTCTACTGCTTTGAGTAATAGTCTATGTCCTACAAGGCTTAAGTTCTAAAACCCAAATTATTTTACACTTAAAATTAGCAATGGTCTTGGTAGCAATAAAGTAACGCAATATAAAGGGCAATAAAGAGGTTACGTGTCCTTATATACAAAGTGGGTTAAGCCAAAATGATCGAGCTCGGTTTTAAACCGAGCTACAAACTATGGGTAGCTAACTAAAATCAATAGAGTTTTAGGTTTGGTTTTGTTGAATTATAAACTATTTAAAAGTAACTTGTCTCTGCTAATAAGAGATAATAACCTTTGATTATATGCTTTATATAGTAATGGACTCCACTAAGAGATGTCACCACAACCTGCTTAAGTAGAAAGTAGTGTAAAGAGTGGCTGACGCACCTTGTTTGTTCAAATCCAAGTGTTTGAAGGTAAATTAACATCAAGTTCTAGAAATCAGTACTGATCATGATAATTATCCAACAAAATTACCCGATACTGCGGAAAAATCTAGTGTTAAGATTGTTTATAGAAGAAACCTTACAGGTATTGGAAACTGTTTAACCAGAAGTTAACATATCTAAGGCTATGAGACACAAAAATACTACTGCAGTTCCAGGATAACATTGCACACTAATAATAAACCTAGATATTCGGAACTCATCAAAAGAAACACTGCAAGGCTTACTACAGTTCTTTCTGCTCATTGATGTACAGGAACCCACGCAGAGAAACTGCGTATTCCTCGTAATCCTTGCTACAGAAATTATGGAAACCTGCAGAAAAAAGAAACCAAAAAATTTTTTCGCAGTGAATGCCGGGCTTAGGCGTTCAGAATAAATAGATTTTTAGAGAGATTCTTTTTTGACAATTTATCAGACTGTTAATTGGATTTAGTCTTTACTCTTCTATAATAGGGGTTCTAACGAGTAATTTGGTGGCAGTAAAGTCGAAATGTATGGAAGTTCTCTAATGGCTTACCACTACAACCAACCAACTACTTCAGTTATATTTTTAATCGGTTGTAGGAGCGAAATAAAATTTATTCACTAAAATGAATTCTTGCATGAAAAATTGTGGTGACAAATGATCTTAACATAGTGTAGATGTCCTTTTAAGAATGTCGACAAACTTAAAATATCCTTACCAATATGTATACGAATGATACGAGGGCGATTCGATAAGTCAGTGACTTTTTGAATTTCCCGTGCAGTTATTCCAAGTGCAACAGTGCTGCCGTCAGCTGTAATCTACCAGTGGGCAACTTTTTAATTTTGAGCAAGCTGCGACGTTCAGTTGGTGTTTGATAACCGTTAAAAGCAGACAACCTCGTGAATTTTTACGAAAATGAAAAAAAGTTAATTTCATGTACTGATTAAGCATTCGTGGCCAAAATCCACGAATTGGGATACGAACTGCTACCCCATAGTCCCCTGCGACTATTTTCTGTTTCCAAACCTAACGAAATGGCTGTGCGGTAAGAGATTTGAGTCGAATGAAGAGGTCATTACCGAAACAAACGCGTATTTTGAGAGGTTTAAAAGGTAATTATGTAGAAAAATAAAATGTTTATTTGCCGAAAAAAATTTGTTTTATTCAAAAAGTCACTGAATTATCAAACCGCCCTCGTATAAAAAGAAGGGTTCATTAAAAGATATTTCTAAAAGAATGTTTAAATATATTTAAATTGATTTTTTCTTTTCTAAGAGGAGTAAATTTAATTTTTTTTTTCCAGTTAACCAGTCGATTCCATCAACTCAGTTAGTATTTAATATTTGTAAATCATTTATTGACTTAACGATATTGTAAAGATTTCAAAACTAAGCAACTATATTATTGGTCAGTTATATTTGTTAATTCAATATACAAAAAAACTATAAAACCTGACTTCAACTAATTGGGCATAAAAATCTACACACCGTAACCGACCAAATGAGACGAAATAATATTTAAAATATCAGTTACAGATATCTGTAAACTGATATCGGTGCAGCCTATGAACGACAACGTCGACAATATGTCAAATATGTTGCGTTGTGGCTATGTTGCTAGCTTGCTTACTGCATGTTGCCAGTTTAACTACTGCTGCCGGTGCTGGTACTGAATCTGAAGCTGAAGCTGATGCTGATGTTGTTGCCTCTGCTTTCAGCTTACAGTTGCTATCAAATTTGTTGGCAACTGTTAATAGATTAGTTTTCTTTATTGTTGTTGCAACTTTTGATGCAGACAAAACTTGAATGTTTAACTACTAATGATAAAAATTAAATGCAGTTACACTAAAACACATTGAGCACGGCAATATCCAAACAACAGGTGGCATTGCATAACAACTACAACGACATCGCCACCGCCGCTACATTGCAACAACAACAATACCAACAACAACAAAATACCAAATCTTAAAGAGATAATAAAAAACAAAATAATAAAAAAGCGATAATAATAAAAGAAGTAATGATTTTAGCAAAAATGGCGGCAAGCGTTTAGAGCAGAGTGTGGAGTATTTTATGACAGTTTTTGCAGTTTGAAGTTATAAAATATCGAATAAATTATATTTTATAACAAATCGGTTCGCTTTAACATAAATTTTACTTACATTGTAAAATAAATACTAGTACATTTGAAAATAACTTGCATAAGTTCCTGGAAATTCTAATTCATTTAAATTTATTTGGTTGAGAATGACAATTGAGTATTTTATTCTCGATGCAGTAAATTAAAATATACGTAAATCTATTAACTCAATACTTCAAAAAAAATAAAAATTATAGTACTTAATAAAGGAATGAGGAAGAGGATGACATATTTCTAACAACGCGCAAACGGTTCTCTTCTGAATGTCCATATATCTTTAGACTGTCAAAAAATATCTCTCGAGAGTTTTCAACGAGTATGTCACGATATGAGGTAGCCAGTTCTAGTTTTAGCACTACCAGTGTCCTTGATTAGAAAACTATGAACGGTCTCTATTTTCTATCTAGAATAAATGCGATCGAAGTATCACTCTGTCAATCTGTATAAAAAACAGTTTTCCTGCACGCACTGAAAGTGTTGTATTTTCTGCATGTAGTTAACGCAAAAGATATAATTTAGTAAGTGCAGATTAAACAAGAAATAGTATAGTTGTTCAACACTACTTCATAAAGGAATGGGAAAGGGGATGACATATTTCTAACAATGCGCAAATGGTTCTCTTCTATATCTCCATATTTCTTTCGGCTGTCAAAAACTATCTCTCAAGAGTCTTCAATGAGTATGTGTTTATATGAGATAGAGTCAGTGCCAGATTTAGCATTACTAGTGCCCTAGACGAGATTACTGCAGCGCCTCCTATTTTCTCTCGAGAACTATAATAAAAACACTGGAACTATCAGTCAGTGCCGCAGATTACAATGTGGAAAACTAAACTGTCTTTTTCAAATTTATCATTAATGTTAAGTGAATTTGAGGCTGTTAAGCTCAAACCTGTATTTCGTTTCTTTATTAGATATCTGGATCTATGGCAAAAACGGGTCAAAGTTCAAAAATTTAGATTTTAAAGAATTAATAATATATTCATAATTATTGTCAAGTGAATTTAATAATCTGCTTAATTATTTTTGCCGCTTCTTATTTTTTTACACTTCTTATGGGGACAAAAAAGCTGTTCTTTTTTTAATTTTTTTTTTAAGTTAGAAGGATTCGAATAGCAAAGAAAAGAGAAGAACAAAAATTTAGTTAATTTATTAAAATTTGGCTGAACACACAATGCTGTTTCGAGTATTAACTAAATTTTTGTTCTTGTTTTTTCTTTGATATTCGACTCCTTCAAATTTTTAAATTCATTAATTATTATAATAATAAATTCATATATATTATGAAGAGATAAAAACATAAATGCGAATAAATAAATAGAGCTCAGTAAACTCATATAAACCTCAACCAATTAAAAAAACAAAAAATAAAAGAAAAGATTTCTTTTATGTCAAAGAGTATTATTGTGCACTGATCAATATAACCTAATATATTTCGCAACCTAGTACCTTACTGTTTACATCTAATAAACAAATAAAAATATGCCTCTTAGTTTAAGTGCGAATAGAAATGAAAGGACTCATTTGGAAACTGAATTGAATCTGGAGTCCGTTCATTTCTATTGTCCTGAGATGTCACTGTTCATCCACACCTAACGCCTGTACTGTAGAATGTATATATAATAAACTGCTAAAGAAACGAGATCATGAAGTCTTAGTCAACAGTATGGTTTACTAATATATGGACAATTCGAACCTGGTATTAGTATTCAATGCATATAGTAGTAATATTGTTACCAACAGTATTAATCAAAACTAAATAATTATTATTCGATGAAGATATTCAATCTTCTGAAAAAATTATTTTCACATCTGTCAAAAAATTTGTAAGTCCCTCATCTGAAATTGTAGAATTTATAAATGGACACAACAAATATCATATGGGTTGTGTTCATAAAGGCATCATAAATTTCTTGAAAAATAGTAATAGCTTTTAACAAAATATTCTTTTTTAATGGAATTTGAGTGGAATGAGGCACAAAATTCTTCAGCTCGTACAATACATATCGGGATTATTTTAAACTGCATTAGAAATTAAAATAATAATACATATAAAACAAAACTGTTGTTGGAATGATATTTTTTTTAATTATAATCTAGTATGTAATTTTATAGTATTTATTTTTTAAATATGATTTCCTGTATATGACCGCCATAAAAAAGAGTTACATGGGCCATTCAGTCCAGTTTACGATTTTTTTGCAATAAATGTGGCCGTTAAGCGTCTCATAAAAAGTAATCAAGAGACCCTAAATCGCACGAACGAGTGGGCCAGTTAACAAGACCATTTCTGGAAATAAAGTTCTTAAAAATTAATTTCGCAATATATCGATTGTTAAGCTTGCTGTATGGCAAGTTGCACCGTGTTTTTGGAACAAAATGTCTTCGGTTTTTAACTTATTAATTTTTGCAAACAAAAATTCAGGCCACATGGGTCGATAGCGCTCGCCATTCAGCTATCGACAGCTCATTCTTTACTTCGAAAAAAATAAGGACCGATGATGCCGTAAGCGTGTAAACCGCATCAAACAGTCAATTGTTGATAGCTTTGAATCGAGAAGAGTAAAATAAGTGCGAAAACGATCAATAATTGCATGTATTGCTTACTTATTAGTCCGATAATGTTGAACGTAAAATGGACGAAATGCTCTATGAAGTAAATTGTTACAATTTGAAAGCATTGTTTTAGCATTAAGTAATTGATGATGAATTGCCAAACCTTACTGAGCAGAAATCTTAACACAGTTTGACATACTCAGCTACTGATATCGATAGTTTTCACGCAGCTAAAAAATACCCGATATAAGCCTAAACATAATAGGTAGAAATCCTTTTTTTTTAAATATGTCGATATTTTGAAAAATATCTTTATTATAAGTGTGTATTAATATATATAACGGCAGACATGGATTTAGGCTTCTTGTTTATAGCAATCACTTTTCCGATGTGCAAAATAATATATTCTAATAATTGGAGAGGTTATACTCTCCTTATTACTACTACTGAACTTGCAAGAATAAAATAGTTTTTAACTATAAAATTATAAGATCCTACCAATTACGTTAAAGGTTTCAGTTAACGCTAACTCGACGAAGACCAAAAACAGAACAAAGACCTTTTTTCTCGATCAATCCCAGTGCTGTTTTATGTTTCGCTGATCCATGCATTTGAGTCTAATGTTGTCACCAAAAATGATATATGAAAATTAATTTTATATTAATTTTATAATTAAATTAAAAGTAATAATATAAATTTGAGTTTAACATATCTAAGTATATTTCAATTTATAGCGTTGTATTTTTAGTATTGAAAAAATATGTTATAAATATTAGTAAATCCAACGAGTTAGGAGCTATAAACATTGCTAACATATTGCGAGCAATAAATTAAAATGGATTTTAAGTTAAGAATCTCTTTTAAGGTCAAAATAATTGTCATAAATATTGTAGAGTTTTGCCAACAATAATTATAAACACAGCTACATATAGGACGTATATAATATGTATAAGGTCAATTGTAAAAAGTGTTCCAAACAGACAAATTGACTCTGTGGAGTTCATAATTTCTTCAGTATATTTCCGAGGACATAATTTACAATGCAAACATATTTTCACCTCTTTTATTTGACTTGGCACTAAAATTATTGCTAAGAATATGAAATTGAGGTGATTGCGATAGTGATGGTGATAGTGATGGTGATGGTGTAATGGCGTGGAATAAGCTCATGTGAGATACGAGAAAATCTGATATCTGGCCGATGCGATGTTTACTAGTGCCATATTATTTACCCACTCTCAGCTTCGCCAGCTTGCTAAACATTCAAAATTGTTGTTGATGCTGATGTCGTTTACTGAAATATTGTTGACCATTGCTGAGATGCAATCGAAATGGTGGTTAACCTGTTGAATACAATTTCGTTTCAGCAAATTACTTTATTGGCAATTGGTCCGCTTGCCGATCCCGTTGCAGCAGCATCTTCTTACTTGGTTGTAGATTTTCACGAAATTTTGTTGGCGATGATTTAATGTGTTGCCTTGCATTACATTTATTGCCAATTGAAATTTGAAGTGCGTGAGAAAGTTAGAAAGAAGTTTTCGAATTTCGGATTACGCCTTATTGCCATTGCCCCATTGGGGAAGAAGAAGAAGTAGAAGGTTAATATGAGGTTAAGATAAGCCCAGTAAATATTTGTTACTTTGTTTGGTACGGATTTGTAAGAAACACAGAAAAGAATTAGTAAACTTGAAACATTGTTTTAATAGCAATATTTGTGCTTAGTGTTGAGGGGAGAGGGAAATGGGAAATGGGGAATCGGTAACGAGGAATAAGTAGAGAGTGGCATATATTAAAAATTCTTCCCATATAGCGAGTTTTAATAAATGGCACAATAACTTCACTTAACAACAGCAGTAAAAAAATACCGAAATATTGTACTTACTCGATTCTCTAAATCCTTTTCTTTACCATTAGTTAGCAGTTAATCGCTTAAGTAATATATACTATATTATAAGTTTATAATACCTAGCTTGTTTTATGATATAATTTTTTTTTCAAGACTTATAAAATCTATTTCAGTTTGAAAAGATTCTTTCAATTAAATCAAAATAAATATGAAATACTTGGAGTAATAAATTGTATTGCAATATTTATTTCATCTTTAATAAATTAATTCAAAAATCTCATTAATAATAGATATAACACCTAAGTAGCAAAAATGCTTTTAGTTTTTTTGGTTAATTTTCTATAACTTCAAACACAATGTTTAAAAAAGGTTTGATTATCTGAACAATATGTTCACACCACAATATAATATTCATATCTGCATTGTGTTATAGAAATCAATAATCACAATAATGTATTGTATTCTATAAACTCCCTTATATTGCTAATGCCAGTCCAATGCCTGGCATGTTTGATCAAGTCTGTATTTTCTTTCACATTTGTTATTTCAATTGACCCTCTAGCTTTACGGTTTTGGTTTATTTTTATAATTGATGCCGGAAAATCGAAATTTCACTTACTGATGATAAGTCCGTAAAGACAGACAACGTCATATCCATCTTTAATATCTAACAGTGGGATATCTTTTTTTTTATTTTTCCGGTAGGTGGAAAGCCACATTGAACCCACTGAAACCACCTCTTAGGAATGAATGCAGATGATTCCCGTGGCATTGTGGAAACTGCATTCCAGTAATAGAAGGCGAGAGATTAAAGCAAGAGGTTTAAAACCTAGCGAGCTAGGCTTATATACGTCAGAAAACATGGGCATAAATAGGGTGAGGTTATTGCGCAAGCGCGGGGGTACTAACAGTAGAGTCATGAGAGCCGCAGTTGAAGAGAGGGATGATGGAGCAATCGGAGTCCCACTCATCAAAGTAAAGAAATAGATATTGGGTGGATATATGGCGTAAGTCCTGGACGAAGCCAGCGGAAAAGGTGCTGGGGGCTGAGATCTCAGGCTAGAGGTTGTGTAGCCGGGCAAGGTGTTTTCGGGTGAGTAAGGGTAGATATGCGTCGATGCGTGTAATTTTGGCTGAGTCCAGAAGGACGGAGTTGGAAAGGTGCTCACTGTCAGGCTTGCACTTGTGCAATCACAAAGGAGCTTGCGCTCGAAGAGACGTCTGGGCGAAGAAGATTGCAGACCAAATAAGTAAAGCTTACGTTAGTATGACGCTAATCAGCTGTTTATAGTAGAGCTGCTTAACTTTGCAATTAAGCTGGTTGTGCCTGCGAAAAATATTTTTTAGTTGATTATGCCTAATTTGCATATTGCGGATGGCATAGTCAACGTGAGGAATGAAGTTGTACCGAGAGGATAGCACAGCACCAAGACATTTTAGCTTGGCCACAAGCTGAATGAGGGTATTATCAACTTGAGCTTGATGACAGAAAATTGTGATATCAGTGAGTTAGAAATAAATCGTTCACAATATTTTTTATGCGAATCTAGTCCTGAGTAATAGAATTTTTTCGGGAAATGAATTGGTGAGCTGACAATATAACGTGTAATGTTTTTTATAACTCTCTCTTAAATACTTTTTCAAACTTATTACTGCGATATTGCAGTGGTCTGCTATTAGCTTAAACGAGGTAGAACTTGATCGTATTTATTCTGGGAAGAATGTGTTTGGATTCTTTTCAATTACTTGTGGCATATTCACACACCTAAATTATATACACCTGTTTTTGATAAAAAGTAATTCCAGAGAGGACTTCTTATATTTTGTTGTTCATTTTATTTGGAACTGACATTCTGCTTTATCGAATAGTTTTTATATTAATTTCTTAAAATTTCGTATATATTTTTATAAAATAATACAAATTAGGACTATTATAGCTTGAAATTGGTATCCAATGTTATTATTAAATGTTTTTCATATTTGGCACGACGCTGATGATGTCCTGCCACATTCCAAACACCACTGATGATGGGTATTTGTCAATACTCGTAACAGCTGTATGGTCAGCCGAAAATTCAATTAATTAAAATAATATAAAATGAAATTTTGTTGTTGTAGTTCACTACTGTTCGAAAAAATCTCTTTATTAATTGTTTTTATAATTCCTGTATATTTTTAATTAAATTACAATACTTTATATAATTATGTCTCCAACTTTATTCGTTAATAGATGAAAAGGTAAGTTGCTTTGCCGCTGTACTTACCGGAGTACTTAATATAAAATAAACAATTACTAAGTTTTGTTATTCGAAATTGAAATACGGATTTAATTGCATATATGCCAGATAAAACGACTTACTTTGAGTGCATTGCAAAACCTATAACTTCGGAAACATCGATCGTAGCAAAACCGCATTGCTCAGAAAATATATGGCGACAATAAAATGTGTCATAAATACGCCCAAATGGCGATGTCAACTTCTTCTTACTCTTAATTGGAACCAGCTAATAGATATTTAATTTATATGTAAATTATAAAATTGAATTTAAGGTTATTGCTTCTGCACAAACAAGTGTGCAATGAGGAGAGTTTTAATCAATAAAAAATCAATGATTAAACTAAATATGTTTCGGATTAAGCAAAAAATTACGAATCTCTCTCTGACTTTACATCGCTTTAAAATTTATTACAATAGGCTTCATAAATAAATTAATCTCGAAAATAAAAATAAAATGTTTGCAGATCAAAAGACTTGGACGTTTGGAATCTTTGATGTGATGGTTGAAGGTGCTTTGTCGTGCAAGTTTTATTGTAATTGATTTTTAAGATCGCAAACGTGCACTGAGACAAGTTTTTACCGGAAAATTACTGAGGTAATAACTTTTAAGCTGATTATATAAGAATTGATTTACTTTTAAAACCTTTTAACTGCTAGAGCTGAATCGGTACGAGGATTTGCATGTCAGTATGAATATGAGCTACAGTGCAACTGCTGCCAGTTTTGTCGACGATTTGCATCAAGTGCATTAAAGGTGTAATAAATTTCAAGAAAATACGTGAAATGCTTACAAAGATGAACAAAATACAATAAACTACGATTTGCACGAGAATGACCTCTGAAAAGTGGAGTGAATCGCTGCTTGAACTAATTTACATAACTTAAGAGTCCTCTGAAGGAGACACCATGGCAGACAGATAGGCAGGCTGCATTCTCGCATATAACACTCTGTTTGGTACTATCTGATCGGTTGTCTGAACATAGCTGTACTGTAATAGAACTGACAGCGAGGCGAGACAAACATACCAAAAGACTGAAAGACTGAAAGACCAAAAGACCAAGAGACCAACAAAGAGACACAAGTTACCACAACGATTCTACTAATATACAAACAGATTCTGACCGATGCGTAGTTGCTCACTGCTTCGCATTATGCGAGTAACAGTCTGCGTCATCTGCAAAGGAGTTGCAAGCTACTTCAGTAGCAGTTGAAGTTACCTTGCGGCAAAGTGACGAAGAAAAATGAGAAGAAATAAATTTTAAAAGACAAAAGAAATTTTTAATTTTCTATTGAAGCCAACTTGCAATTTTAAACTAGAGAAGTGCAAAAACTAATATACAAAATACGATTATACGTTTAACATAAAGTGTTTGCTACTCGTTCAATGGTCGAATGGTCCCATGGTCTAAATGCTAAATGCGCGTTAAATGACGCTTTAGTTGCGCTGGAAAACGCTGTCCGTTCGAGTCAAGTCAAGTCGTAAAGCTAGGCAAGGTTAGTTGCAGTAAGTGTGGAAAATAATGAAGAAACGATAAGAAGACAACAACATAAACGATGAAAGACGGACGACGGACGACGAACGACGGACGATGAACGATGGACGACATTGCGCTCGTAAAAATCACGAATTGATGGAGTGTCTGAAACGATCAGCAAATCATTTCCATCTCCGCGTTTTCGGATGCACATTTGAATTTCAATGTTGAACTTTTTAGCTGTTAAACTTAGAACAGAGCAACTCGGTGTCCCCAGGTGCTTCTGCATACTTCTCACAATGCTGCCGAGTGCAGTCTGACTGACTGCACATATGCAAAATAAAATCAATTCACACTAAATTTTTTTTGCTTTTTTTTTGCTTTTTTCTTTGTTAATGCATGTAGTGCATATATTGTTTTCCATATTTTATTTTTTTTATTTTATTTTTTTCATTAGTTTTGTAGGTTTTCTAAATTCACCTCAAGTGTTGTGGCAATGGAATTCCACTTGACTTAACTGCGCATGTGCATCACCTTAAAGTTGATTCCCTTGCTAATGTTAAACTACTATAGCTGCTGCAGTTGCTGCAGTGGCAGCACTGGCAGCACTGGCTGCTGTTGATGCTTTTGCTAAAGTTGAAACTGAAGCAGATGCTGAGACTGAAGCTGAAGCTGAGGCTGAGGCTGAAGCCGATGTTGGTGAAGCTGCTGGATTTATGTAGGGTTAGAGGGCGCAATGGTTTTCTTATTTGTTGGCACAGCAGTGGCAAGCGTGGCATAACGAAATGATTTACATTTCAGCACTTCTTTTTCCGTCTTATTTGCTATAAAGATATGTTGACGACTTTGCTGCTGGGCTCATAAACGAATGTTTCCACACCAGGGCCAAAAAGAAGCGCATCATATATATTTATAAGATACAAGTGGATTTTAATGGATATGGTGTGGAAAAAAGTAATTAAAATAAATTTATTTTCAATTTGTTGAATTTTACAAGCGAATTTATTGCATTTTAATGTTTTCACTTCTTCAAATATAAAAACCTATTGCACGAAACAAAAGTGTTACAACATAAATACTTTTTGTGCAAATTAAGTATTTCAAATAAAAAAATATATATTTTAGTTAAGCTTAATAAAATGTGTAAAAAAATGAAGCAGAAAAAAACGATATATGTTCTGATATATATATATATAGTGGACCAATAGCGCTTATGTTGCTATATTTGGTAAAATAATTTTTGTAGGGCTGTAAATAGCAACTGTTTGTTATAAATTTTTCAACACAACGATAAGTATGGGCTTAACCATAGTTATTATTATATTATTATATATTTTAAAATAACAGAAAACATAATATTTGTTATTTATAAAAGGGAAAAAAACAAAGAAAATAAAAAAATAAAGATGAACCCTGAATAACGAACTCTGACTAATCTCAATGATATATCAGTAAGTACGAGTAGTAAAGCAAATAGTAATTTATAGGCAAGACTAATAATAATTATTTTAGGCAAACTTCATAAAATTATTTACAGGATATAGCAGTTGAAGCTGCCGTTATATCCAGAAATGGGAATTGAGAAACAGCAATGTCTGCTGTTTTCAAAAAATAACAAAACTAATAACAGAATTAGAAGGGTTTTGAAATGGTAGGGAAACACAACACAATATTATTCTTAATCCATTGCACGTTTTTGGCTGACCCTGCAGCTATTTCGAGTATGGCCAAAGACCCATCACCAGTGGTCTGTAGAAATGTTGATTGTATAAATCAATCCTTATCGACGAATTTTGAAATCCTGACAAATGCTTAATTGCTTCTGTTTCTTGTTAGTTTCCATAATGTCTAAAATAAATGTTGAAAGAAATAGCCAAAAATAAGGACCAATATGAAACATAAACTATTTCATTTACCAAGGAAAAAAAAATGGGGTCGGTGATATACCATTTTCAAAACAAATATCCAAAATGTTAATATTAAAGGTGAACTATATAGGCAAAACCTATTAACGTCATTGAGTATTAGTTTACAAGCTGTTTGTCAGTAATGTAAATTATTATACTACCTTAAAACACAGCAAAGCTATTAAAACTAAACCAATTTTAAACAGTTTTTATTGGAAGGGGCAATCTATTGTGTTAGCTCTGGATAGAGTCACCTAAGCTTACAAATAACATTCGATTCAATAAAAGTCGAATGAATGTACTAACCACATTCCCTGGCAATTGTAAAGCAAGAGTAGATAGGACAGTCAAGACAGTTAAAGAAATAGAGAAATAGTAAGAACACACATTTATTCAAAGGATTTCTGAATATATTTAATGAAATTAAGATTCAGTCGTTTCCATTGGCATAGGCTGATTTGTACAAATGAAATAGCCTGTTTCATCACATATAAAGCATATAATAATATTTCAAATTTTGATAATTTTCCTTCTGGGAAATTTATTTCAAATTTATTTAAATTTAAATTAATTTATTTAAATGCGGTGATTGATTGATAATGAGCTCTTTCATATGAAAGCTCTTTGTATAGAAAATTGTCCTTCTTAGCGGCCTTAGTGAGCAAAAATGCTTAAGGCCATGTGCGATTCAAGTATATTGATGGTAAATTTAATGGAAATAGTAAATTATGTCGGTAAATTATGTAAATTATGCAGCGAATGTTGGTATTTACCAGAATTTCGAATAGGGTAAATTAGATAAAAATTAGGTAAATTAGGTGTTACTTAATTTGATAAGATGTTTAATAAATATATTTCAAAACTTTTAACCAAAAATAATAAATTAATTAAATAAATAAATAAATCAAAAAATGCCTAGGAAATTTCAATTTGCTTTACTTCAATGTACTCGAACTCGCACATGGCCTAAATGAAATAATGTAAACATAGGATTAGTTTTATAAAATTATAGTAGTCCTTTTGAGATTATTAAAAGGGAAGCAAAGTCAAATGTTACTAAAAATTAATTTATTTCTTAAAAAAATTTTAAAAAAATGTTTAAAATTTTAATTCATATGTATATATTTATCTTCATTGTTCAGTTCCGCTATAACAAATTAATTTCACTTTTGAGGTTTTTATATTTTTTTTATAGAAGTAACAAATGGAAGAAAGTGTTCCAGCTAGAAAGGTGTTTAATTCCACCCATAGGTGGCAAACGCGGTAGGGGACGTCCGTATTTTCAGTGGAAGGACCAGGTGACCAATGATTTGGAAGTGCTCGGTACTACCACCTGGCAACAGCAAGCAACTAACAAGGCTGGCTGGCGGAAGCTACTTGACGCGACAGACTAAGACTCTGTAATTGCCAACTAAGTAAATAAGAAGTAATAATTTTTTATTTAACATAAACATTTGTTAATAATGTCAATTTTTTACTTATTTAATATTATAAATATAATTTAATAAAATAAAATATGACTTAGGACCTGGTGTCTGTCGTCAGTGGGTTCACAAAATAACGTATTTAGATGGGAAGAAAATTTAACTTTTTAATGTAAATATTGTTTTCAATACTTGCATTTCTAATATACTCTGCGACTAAATATTTATATTTTTATTATGTCTAAGTTTTCACATTTTTATATTGTGTCGATTTTCGTCACTTTTAAGATCATTTATAAACCTTTTATTACTTTTAGTTTTACCTCACCAATATTAGGAGAGAAAAAACCTTGCGACCTTCCATAAACGATTTGGAAATCTGTATTAATAACAAATGTTGAGGGTTTGGTGGGATTGCAAGAAAATTGGAAAACGAGCTGCTCCATCCTGATGATAGGCCAATTCTAGCCTGTACTGCTCACAACTCAAACGTTTGAATGAAACAATCAAGGAAAGGTAGTTAGAATTGTCCAACAGAAAATTGGTTGTGTTCCATCATGTCATTGCCAGGCCACACTCATCATTTATAACTTGGAACCAGTTGACGGAACTTAGTTGGGAATTTAGTTTTGATTCATCCATCATACATATAACCGGACCTGGCACGATCTGATTATCAATTGCTGCTGTTTCTGCAAAACTCTGTGTTACCACTTACCCAAGTAAATAGGAGAAGTTATACACTGATAGAAAAGTGAAGGTACCCAAAAACTTTATAAATATTGGGCAAGAGGTCATTCAATTAGCCAATAAGCTTTATAAAATTAAATTTACAATACAAAAAATGTTTTTTAAAAAATTTATTAAAAACAGCGGATACTTTTTGTGTCACTTAATATTAAACACAAATACTTGTTGCGCTAGGTGACATTTTACATTCACAATAGTCGCAATAGGTTCTTCTACTATCCGAAAACAATTGTCTTTTTTGTTGATTATTGAATATGAATTTTTAATTCAAAACAAAAGCTGAATCCATAAATTTCTATTAATAACCTTCCGAAAGGTTTTAAGTAGGTTTGCCGCTGGTGGTCTGCGATTATCATGAGTTGAAATGTGAGATGTCAGGACGGCATGTCGCGGCAGCAGTAACAATTAATGCGGTTGCTGGACCAAGGAAAGCAGCTTTAATAAATACAACAAAATATTCTGAATTTGAAATGCATTTGTGCATTTCATTGATTGCAAAGGAGAACTGCACTTGCGAATTGCGTGTGGTAATTTTTCAAAAAAAAAAAAAATAAATGCTATAAAAGGCAAAAACTATTTTCTCATGGCTTACAAGGTTCTACTAGCGAGGTAGAGCAAAATTTCAACCTTACAAAAATATTGACAGATTGACTGAGTTATGAATAGCGGACGAGCTTAAATATTTATGAAGCCGTACAGAACAATTGCTTCAGAGTCCGGCTTAAACTGTTTGTATCTAGTACAGTCTGTGCTTTTGAAGCGAATACCTCTGTAAAATTTAAGTTAAATGTGTTTAAGTATTTATAAACTTTTATAAAATTTTTCATTTATATAAAAACTAAATAATTGAAGTATTAAAACTAAATTTATTAATACATTGGCATAAAATCAGAGCTAAAAATTAGCTTTGGGCTGGTCGAAAAATTTAAATTAGTTTTAAAATTTTACATACAAATAGTTTCAAAATATTTTTAAGGTATTTTTTTTTGATTATATCTAATGCGTTAGTTTGAAATTAATTTAGAGAATATTAAATAATATATTGATATTTTATATATGTGATTGGAAAGGCAAAGAGTCTTTAGTTAGTTTTCATTTTAAATCAAAACCAAAATGAACTCCTAATACTTGATAAATATATAATATTAATTTTATTTAAATTATTTGTACCAATTCACATATACTCAGATGCAACTGAAGCGTGCAGCCTGCCCCTCTCATCGACACAAAGCATTTTCAATTAGACCTTTGAACTTTTTCCTGTTGTATTGAAGTCTATTTTTTTCGTAAGTGTTGCGATTTGTTGCTGTTGTCTATTCTGGCGTTGCGTGTGCTGCGTCGTCAGTTTGTGGTCCAATATTATTTCGTATTCTTGGCTACTCACCACTGAGTGGAGCATTGGCTGGGAATTCATCTTGAGCAGTAGAGCCGAAACGCTGCTAATTCCATATTTGAGTCCGAGGCATAAAACCTGAGTGACCATATAATGATCACAATGGATAGACAAGCTTTTAAACAAATGTTCGCCGTTAAGAAGTCTATAAATTTTTGGTGCGTTTAGCACCGTACCTCGCTCGTTTGCTTTGAATATATTTTAATGAAGTCCATTGATGTTGTCTAGGTTTTTAATGGAAAACTCAAAGTGCATCATAAACGTTTTACCATACAATTTTGATTTTATTTTTTTTATTGCAATTCCCATTCAAGTTTTTTGTTGTTGTTTTCATTTTGTTTTGTTTTGTTTTTTTTAACCTCATATTGCAACACCACAAACTAATGAGCTGCATTAAGTAACACCGTTCAGTGTTCGAGCCTTTAAATGGGTCAAGCATCGTTATAGTATTCTCCAAAATTAACGACTCCACAAAGATAGTATTATTAAGCAGTTATGTTTTCATTGCATTCTTAGCAAATATTGAACAATATTCCAATCCATTGAGGAAAAATATTGCTTTGCTTGAACTCTTTTTGAATAATAAACATTATGGGTTCTTATATTAATTGCATCTATGAAATTTTTCTTTTTGAATTTTTGATATATAAACTATTTTTGTAAATGTTAATATAATTAAAATTTTAGTACTGTGAAAAGTCGATTTTCAATATGTATAGCCTTTCCTAATTTTGATCCTCACCTAATGCTGAGGCAAACTTACAAATTAATCAGGATTTCATGTAATAATGGCTTGGTGAGTTGTTTTCTTCCTCTTTTGAATATCTATTTCGCTGTTAATAACCTTTAAAAAACATTATAATGAAAACGCTAATGAACTCCTAAAACTTTAGACGTTCTAGTATCTTAAATTTGACTTAAATTTTTTTTTAGCAGTCTCCGTTTTTATATTTGTTGACTAAACATTAAATTTACTATAAAAAGAAAGAAAATATTTAATGTTAAATATAACAGAAATATTATATATATTATATCGAGAGATTACGAAAAGTAATAAACTACAATGTCTTCTTTACACTACTTTTTGAAAGCTCTCTACCAAATATACTAGTTTCTATTAAATGATTTATTTACTTCCATCATAACTGACGTTGAATTACAACTTATAGAACATAGATAAATATTTAGTTATCTGTAAAAAAAAATTTTTTTTTTATATTTGAAACACAATATGTACAATAATATAAATATATGTTTCATCAAACTTAAGACTCTCCAGCTGTAACAATTTTTTTTATTGACATTTCCTCTAGACAAAAAATGAGCCCCATCCCTGTAGAAAATTCAATGAAAAAAATTTTTATTATTTTGCTAGTAAATTTTTGGAATACGAATATTTTCACCATATTCCAGCGATCCATATTGTAATATAATAAACGCTACACTAAATACTTTCTTACTTACTGCTGTCCTTCTCTCCTAGTGCAGCATGGGGCCTCTACGATTCCTCTAAATTTTACTTTGTTGCCTGCTTCTCTCGTAATTTGGTTCTAGGAGTACTGTGCGCCTTTAACCTAGCTCCAGGGCCACAGTTGTTCGCCATATCTTAACTGGGGCTCCTTATGGATTCCAACGATAAGTTGATTTTATTATACAGGATGCTGTTTTCCTAAGCGTTTGGTCCATCCACTTCCATTTTCTTCTTTTGATTTCAGTGACAGCTTGTATTTCTTCCGTGCGTTACCACAAATACACTAAGTACTAAACATATATTTTTTGAATGTTTTTTATAATGTCTTTTATAATTAATAAAAGAGAAAACACATTCCTCTTAAAATATACTAAGGTTCAGAATAAAAACTGCACCGCGCTGCTTACAAAACATGCAAATGAAATAACATTCACATTGGGACTATGTTCAATATTGAATACACAACACAAAACATACAAACAAATATAAAAATAAAAAAGAAAACAAGTCCCGCAAAATATGTACGTAAAATAATCATAACTCTTAAATTAAAGCGTGCAAGCAGTTCAATAAAAAGAGTGAACCTCCAATGTTATGCAAAGTAAATATAAAAGAGAAAAGAAATGACTGAGCGAAATTCGCTTTACATTTGACTAGAGGTTCAGTCGACTAAACTGAACCATAAGTTCATACAAAGCGTGCAAATACAATCAATTATATGAGCAAATGGTTCAGTTAAAAAACTGAACTGCGCATAGTAAATACAAACTAAAAGAGTAAATGAATGCATGAGAGTTTCTTACTCTTATGTAGAGGTTGGAAATAAACCAAAAACAAAGTCATTATTGCAATTTTATACTAGCAAATGGTGAAAGTAAGGAAAAAAATTAAAGAAATTTGAAGTGAAAAATAATATTTAGAAAAGAATAAATGTGTGATTAAAGATTTGATTCAAATTTTTTTTAAACGATCTTCTGAAAAAAGGTTTTAATTCATAAAATGAATAGACCAACTCCAGATATGAAGAATTTGGTACCTGATGTAAAAATGTCGAAATATGTTGTAAGTCGCCATTTTCCTGCAGTTATTTACCATAAAAACCAGTGGATCACAGGCTGCGAATATTTAAATAAATTGTTTTGTTGGTCTTGTACGCTATTTGCTTGTGAAAAGACAAAACTCAGGAGTAGGGGGAATACCTTGCCAAAAAGCTGACGCCTTGCTACTGATAATATACATATATACTTAAATCTATATTTTTAATTGAATATTCTTATCGGTTTTTTAAATGAATTAAGAATATTAAGAATTAAGGATTTCTACTACTACTAAGTAATTTATGCATCGAAGCTGTTTGCGTTATATTATACTTAAACCGATACATTCAATAATTCTTGGCATATCCGTTCACATACTTTATATCTTGCTATTTTTTGGTTTATTTAATCCTAGAAATTTTTAACTGCGAGTATTTACGATATTAACTCTAAATATTTTTACAAATCCCACTGATATGAGTAAGCAAAAAGAACTTTCCTTCAGAAATAAATTTAATAAAATGTAAAAAAAAGAGGAATGATTTACTCAATCCTTTTCAGTTTCAAATCGAATTATTTCATTTTTATGCGGTTTTATTATTCACAGTATTTTCATATTTTAACATTTATAGTGTAAAAATAAAATCAAATGCGGTGAGCAACGCAGTTAAATTCACGGAACTCTGCGGAATATCTTTCACGGACACTCGTGAATATAAAAGAACTCGTTAAATTTTATTGTAATTGTTATTAGCCTGACAAATGCCCCCATTTGGGAGTTAGCGTTATAAATTCGGATGTATGTTGGAGACACCTCTTAGCAGAGAGACACTTATCGTGCTACACATGGGAGCCTGAAGTCATTCAGATTTAGTGCGCTAATACTAAAGTTCAAATTTTTAATCGCTCGTAAATTTGAATATGAACGCCTATGTAATTCCTGTAAGAAAATCGATATGATTTAATTTATATCCCCTTAGGATCTTTGTAAAATAGTTCCCAACTGTTCACAAGAAGGAATAAAATAAATTTAAATTTAAATTATTAATGAATAGTATTTGTTTAACCAATTTCTTAGCAGATGTAATTTACAATAATCTAATTATTTTAAATAAAGACATTAACATTGTTTATTTTTAGGTTTTAAATATGATTTATTTTTGTAAGTAAAAATGTGAAATAATTTGGATACTTAATGAGATGTTACAAGTCAAATTTTTTTAAGATTAATCGCTGTAGATTTACATTGTAGTTTCTTGCTTCTTTTTCACTTAATGTCTGAGTATATCTGATGCCAATTTCTCCGCCCTGAATTTGGTATAAATTCCACAATAATTACACACTAAATAATTCAAAATTTTGGGTCAATGAATTGTTATCGCAAAACTGTATTCGAGACCGAAAAATTGAACATCATAAATTTGCATATCAAACCACGAAACACAAATTAAAAATCCACCATTAAACAAAAAAGTCTCATGATTAAGAAGCATTTTGACATAGAAATCTGCACCGTTGGCCATTAGCAATTAACTGGACTATTATGAAAGAAATAAGAAGACACAATGTAATCAAAAACTAATCCAATCAAATCATAAAATCAAACCATGCAAACTTCACTTCACAAACTTCAGAAGAAAAAAACAAAATTGTTCATAATGAAACAAAAAAATATTATAGAAACCTCATAATAATACCAATAAAATAGATAAAAATTAATCAGTCACAAGAGTTTGAATGATGACTTAACAATATGTCAAAAACGTTACGAACCTTAAATACCCGCCAAGCTGGGGTAGGAGGAGTGCAAAGTAAAGGCACCCGTGGCTTAACCTGCTGAAATCTTACTCAGCCATGTGCGTTTCGCTACTGAGCTGGTAGCACTTTTGCCAATAAACCTTTTGACTGACTGTTAAAAATACACAGAGCAGTGATGTTGGATGCTGTGCACCCCTTTGATGATGAGATAGTAATCTAAATTTTTAAATACATCCAATTTACAATGATTTGTCTAAAAATGGCTATTTAAAGAGGTTTTTGATGGAATTGACAGTATAAAAAAATTCATTTTTATAAATGGAACTTAAAAGGTTTTCCAACCACTTACCTATCTACTTAGGCTAATAAAATAAATTCAAATTAACGCATAAGTCAAGTAATTAAAATAAATTTAAAATATCTGTATATAGCGTTAATTTCTGGTAATTATTATAAATTAATATAAACATTCAAAAACAATGTTCTCAACAGTAACTCGTATTAATTGATGCAAAAAATGTCTAAGAGGGAAGGAACACTGGCTCCCAACTGTGAACCCAAAATGATGATAGCATTAAAATCGTTGCTCGACAATAAATAATTTTAGCAATTAAAACCACAAAACACAGCATTTAACAACAACCGTAACATTTTTGCCAAAGCAAAGCAGCCAGGGAATGAAGTACATTTCATCTTAAAGTTCGTTGGGAATTTATCTTTGCCCTCAAATCGCACTAAATTGTTGCACATTTATCAAAAACAGGTCAACGGACAGTTAAGTACAAGTCGAAGAACACCAACTAACAAAGAAAATTTAGTACATGTTTTATTAATCAAGACGTACGAAAAAAAAACATTTGAGATACTTTTTTGCGAATTTAGAATTTCTGTGAAAAAAAATTCACTAAACCAAGTAAACCAGGTAATGCAAAAGTAAAAATGTTAGATTTGAAATCATAAAATTTTACTTTAAATAAAGTTTAGATGAGTAGAAAATCATCTTCATCAATGTCACGATCTTAAATTAGAGATACAAATGTACTTCAACATTTTAGAGGTGACTAGAGAATTCTATGTGTTTGTCTACGCAAAATAAAACGTTGTCATCAGATAAAGCAGAGTTTAACTAATTGTTGTAAGCTCAAAATATTACAACTTAAACTTAGTTTCGGAAAGCTTGACACATTCTACGCAAGACTAAAATAAGATGTCTTGAATTACTCAAACTTAAGCCAACATCAATCCGGTCGTCGAATATGTAAACGTGGCCAAGTTTTAGACACATCAAAATATTTTGATATAACGAAATCTAAATTAGGATGTAATCTTTGATTTCAGTTATGAATTTCTTTCAGAATTAAACATATCATTTCACAATTGGGAAAATTTATCTATTAGAGAGTGAGTTAAAAATATATTAATTTTAATGAATTATTATACGTATCGCCAAACTTAAAGAATCAACAACAGAAATAATCAAGAGGAAAAGATTTAAAAATATGCCAGAGGAAGAAGGAATAATCACACAACTCTTGAAAAATATCAAAGATTTAATTTTAAAAAGCCAATTATTTTCTTCACTAAAATGGAGAGATAAAATTTATTTAGAAAACTCGAGAAAACACAAGAGTTCCCATTAACAGCCTGATTCACAATCTGGAGCTAAAAGAAAAAATCTGGAAAAATATCAATACACGTGTAAACCACAATTCGATTGCTCGGATACCAAATCTTTGTACTGAAATAAAACATGAAGAAAATTTGTGATTGTGGACTGGACTTTCATATATTGTTTCTTCTTTATAGAAGAAATCTTTTAGACGCACTTATGTATGGATAAAAACAATAGTTTGTAATTATAATATCAAATTCCCCACAAGATTAGAGGTGTGAAAAGAATAGGCAATCGGTAGGTTAAGCTGACGAGATTAGGTCATAGCTTTAAGTAAATAATGTATAAAATATAGAATATTATTGTATGTTTTAAAATTATTAATAAAGAAATACTACTAATACTATTGTTTCTTCTAGTTCAAATAAGTCATCGATGGCACTTAGTAAAAAAAATATCAGCTGTTTATAAAACCATAGGCAGCAGACCAAACTAACCATATCAATTCCGGGATGTATAAGAATGTCATAAAATAGTTACTCCTAAGTATGGACGCATGCCCGCACCAAAGGACACCAATTTGATTATTAAGGAAGGCAGTTTGAAATATAAAGAAAATTGACATTGTTAAATTTGAAACAAAAGAGATTAGAAAATCTACGAACTTTATAAACTAATAAAGTAGTCAATCACATCGATACGGTAGCGATTATTTGAAGAAAAAGACCCTCTGCGAAATCAACCGATAAGCTACACAAAAGTTTGAAGCATCTACTGAATTTATGAAATAATTTAAATACAGTGATAGAATTTATTTTCCAGCACTCAAATATGAATCTACCTCTACTTACATTTTTATACACTCCATTTAGATGGAATGGTAAACCTGTTATCAAAACAAAGCTAGGAAATTACGCCAAAGATTTTCGGATTTTGCCCATCTCAAAGTAAATTTCTGGCTATGGGCGTGATAGTAGTACATGAGCCAAAGAAAAAGATTGTTTGTGAAACTGGTGAAGAATCCTAAATAAAAACTTGCTCTTCCTCCTTTCATTCATCTCTACAACCGAGGCTTGCATAATCTCGAGACTCATAACTAGACCCCCTCACAAGTTTGCGTAAACTCCACCCGCTTCACATATAATCCCATACTGAATATATCCATTATCATTTTTGATAAATTTAGCTTGCTAAAAACTAAGCTCTTCTCTGCCATTGATTACTGGAACGGGGTTGAATGCGCTGAACGTGGCTGTAATCTTCCACAGTCATTTATAAAGATTTAGCGGTTTTCGTGGATATAAGTCCCACGCGGTGAGACTTTTGAGACTTTTTTCTTTTCAACTACTGCAAAAAAAACCTGGTGAACGATATTTTTCGTCTTTTAGAAATATATAATTATTCTGCTGATTTGCCTACTTCTCCGATCGTTGGGGAGAAGTATTCTGCTAATTTGCCTACTTCTCCGATCGTTGGGGATTTTGTTATACATAGGAGATTTTAAAACATTAATTGAGACATATCACAAAAGATGTAAAGAAATACAGAGTACCAGTAAAGCAAAAGTTTAAAAAAGAAACTCATTATTTACAATTATCTGTAAACTGATGTTTCACTACATAGTTAAGGATCACTTCAGATCATGGTTACCTAGAAAGTATTGATAACAATACTGTCACGATCCTAAATATTCCTTGTAATTCTAAAATTTAGACATTAAAAAATTTCAACAAAATCACTTTTTAATATAATTTTAAATCAATTATATTGCTGCAACATGGATATTACATACTCTCAGAGTGCACCAAATTGTATCACAATAGTAACTCTATTGTTCCCAAATTTCAGTCTAACATTTTTGCAGAATAGTCGAGACCGGATATAATATACAACACGGTACTAGATACTTGACTTGCAAATAGAAACATTTCTATCAATTATCTACCAATTAGTCTGTATTATACATAATATAATAGAAACCAAGTAATCCTTAATTTATTGAACAGGTCTTCTCTAATTGTTCAATATTTGGTGATATTATACCAGTGGTTTCCAACCGGTAGAGTTGACCAAGACAAGTATCTACTGCCGTGTTGTATATTATGTCAGGTCTCGACTCTTCTGCAGAAATGTTAGACTGGTAAGCGAGATGGTTTAAAATGGTCCATGAATCAAATGTAACAGGTATGGAAATATAGCTAAGGTATGTTAGGTCCACTGAGACCTAACATATTTTAAAATAAGCGCAAAAAATTTGCAATTACTTACCTATTGCCAATTATACCTATTTTATAGTGTATAGTTTATATGGTTAATAAACTCTTACTTACTTATTATGTACCTATGAACTAACAATATTCATCATACATTATACCAGAGATACATAAAACTTATTAAAATAATCATATAGTTTATTATTTTTAAACCTAATGGTTCCTGCTAAAAACAAAAATATGATAGTGGCTATTGTTGGGAAACACTGTAGTACACTTTAGTAATAATAATTAAGTATTAAGAACTTAACTCATTAGCTCATCTATAAGTATATACGCAAAACTCCGTAGAATTTTTATTGATTACAAGTAAAATCAATTAGTTTATGCAATGAAATACCTATATTAATCTACTAATATAAATCTAAAACAGTGTATTTAGTAGAATTTTTTTTTTTGTAGAATATATTGGCACATATATACATATGCGATATATACAATGTATCCAAACATTCTTATTTATACAAAACCATTTAGGGTATATTTATTTTAAACCTTCTTGGTTGGTTCACTCTTTTTTCGTTTATCTTAACTGCAACTCATTAGCGTTTCTTCCTTGCCACCATTGAACCGTTTTAAGCGACTTAACCGATTTAAATAATTTAGTACTGGCCTGCATTTAACTCATCTTGTGGCATTTATCTGGATACATTATCTTTCCCGAACGCTACAATATGTAAATGAGCTTAAATGCGTGTTGTGTGTGTCACAATCCGAGACAACATAATTAAATTTCATTACGTATTTTGTTATAACAAATTGCCGGCGATTAGTATAATTCGCCCGTTGTTTCTTAAATTTCTTGCTTTTGTTTAACAAGCCAACAATGCGAATGAAATATTTAACCCTTTACGAAGAAAAGAAAATAAATAAGATTCAGGTCTTCAGTTGAGTGAAATTTATAAGAGCGGTAATATTTGTCGCCTAAACTGGAACTGATGTCGTTCGAATGAGGGCATGAGTACCAAAAAAAATCACAAATAAACTGATCAAAACGTGAAAATTTACCACATTAATAATTCTTTTTAGCGTTGACTAAAAGTTAAATAAATTTTTAAATATCAGTTATCAAACAAATCAATAAATAAAACCACTATATTTAGTCATTTCTAGACATAGTCTATTATATGATAAGCGTATACATATACTTAATATTTGACAAAGCAACTCTAATTAGAACAAACGAATTTCGTCGGAATGGACCACATTACTACAAATATTTATATACGAGTACCAATCACCTAAAATTTTCAAAAAGAAACAAATTTTATTCAACCTTGGACGAAGGAATAGAATATAGTCATTTGCTCCATTTAGATATCAGTCATGTGGTAGGTTTGTTGATGGGTCACAGTCGCTTAAGGAACCATGCTAGAAGAATTTCACGTTTAATCATTTCTGTCGCAATTGTGGAGTGGATGATGAAAGCGCCTCACATCTGTTTTGTTACTATCCAGGGCTTGCGCGGCACCGGTTGCTTGAAAAGGGCTACTTTTTTGGAGGATCTTGACTACCTTCAAAACCTCAATCTAAGGAGCATTTTGAGCATAGCATAGCATAGTTCAAAGGTGTAATGTGGTTTTCAAGACAATGGAACAATAGACGTAAGTGGATCCTCATGATCGCTGTTTTAACCTAACCTAACTACATTATGCAGACATTTATATAGCTAATGGTCTTGAATTTTTTATATTCTTTTTGGCAATACCACTACGGCATTTTATGCAGTAAATCAAATCACAATTGTAAATTTCTCATTTTTTCTACTAAATTAAAACTTTTTGGTTCAAAAAAAGCTCAAAAAGTGATCTAATTTATTGAAATGTGATTAACAAATATATATATATGCTCTAAATGGCGCAAATTTTGACATTTATCAGAATGTAATATTGTTTCGTTTTAAGGCCACATTACCGTGACCATACCTCCATCACATTTTCTCTCCTCGTTTAACACACATTGAAAATAACAAGAATTTTAGATTTGATGATGGTCTCATCACTGTCAGCATAACATGGATCTTACCAACTAAATAAATATGATTTAAAAAAAAAAAATTTTAAATGTTTTTTAAGCATTTTTAAAACTGACTAAATACCAAAAAAAAATTTTAAATGTTTTTTAAGCATTTTTAAAACTGACTAAATACCAAAAAAAAAATTTTTTTAAAAAATCAGATAACATTTTTCCTTAAAGAAATTTGTGTATCATTTCACCTACAATATATCATATCAAAAATAATTTTATTTGAGATAACAATTTAAAATTAATTACAATCAATTTTAGTTGCGCTTAGTTTGAATGCACCAATTTAAACTCTTCACTTTGCAAGATGACATATTGTTATCAACAGCATTCGTTAATTTTCCTATTAATCATTTTAGTGCCTTAACTAGCCTTTAAACTATTTTGTTATAGAATGCAGAGTGTCGATGTTCATCTCTTCCATATTCCAATATCGTTATCGTCGTCGTCGCCGTCGTCGTCGTCGCCAACATCAGTGCAGTCCTTTCTTCATAGTCACCGAATCGGACAATAGGTGCTGATTGCCGCACACTTTGGTATATTACCACCACCGGAGTGCAGCACGGCCGCCGGAGACTTGATAAATGATTTCGATTAGTTCGTTCTTGTAATTCGACGCCTATGAATGGTCTATGATTGAACATAGTCACAGCTGAGCTGCACCCTTCTCATTATTCCCGCTTTTCACAACCATTTCTTACCTGTTATGTGCGCTGCTCTGCTCTGCTCTACTCTACTCTACTCTGTTCTGCTCTGCTCTGCTCCACTATATCAATATGAGTTAAATTCAAGCCGGATACATGCAAGTACACATATTGGTTATGATGTTGACTCGGATGCAACTTGTTGCTTGCAATATGCTGCAAGCGATTTGACAAATTGTCTCTAATTGAAAGATTAGCTCTGTGTTCTTGTTTTTCTTGTTGCCGTCGCTGTTCTGTATTTCTTGAAAATACTACACTTGCGTTCTTTCTTATCACTTTCGTAGATCTCCCGTGTGAGGTTTGATTAATCAAGTAAAATGGTGATGGGGGCTGGCTGAAAGGAGGAACGTATTTACATAGCAGACAAGAGCTGTGAAACATTTAATTGAAAATGGTGCGAAAAAAGGTAAATGAGATTTTCTTAAATGCTTTTTCAATACTTTAGATAAGCAATCCATGCAAAAAATACATGGAAACTTACAAACAGGACTTAAAAATCATTTCCTCAAGATATATTATACCTCAAGAAATTTAAATAACTCAAAAAGTTCTGAATTTGTTTTTTTTGTATTGTACATTTAAAAGCAATACTAAAAATTATCAGCTGTCAACATTATTTTCAGTCATTCTTTTGTCGACTAACTTTAAGGAAGATAATTATAATAATCACAATCTTAGTATTTAATACAATAATAATTATATTAAGTCATTGCATATTAAATTCAACTTTTTTGAGGTTTAACGAGATTTAGCAACATCATGTTAATAGAATAACGTGGGAAGCTAATTCTATGAGTGGTAGCAGAATCGTTGATGAGTATCCTTCTTCATAATTCCAAGCACTTACAAATATGTACAACAACTTTGAAAAACTACATCTAAAGATGTTGGATATCTTTGAATGCAAGTCAAAGAATTATTAAAAGCATAAAGACTTGGAGATGAGAAAGTAGCCGTAGAGTGAGTATCGCATTGTTGACATTAACCCAAAAATGTAATTGTTTAAACATTTCTATAACTCTGTAGGAATAGTTTGACCAAAACGTTTTGGAATTTTTGCACAGAATTATTATTCTTGAAAAATAATAATTTAATTATAATTAAATATAAATTTAAATATAATTATAATATAATTTACTACCAAACTTTAGAAATCAAATAAAAACAAAATCATTCACCAAGACTATTCATCGACACCATCGTCTTCGCCCTTTGTATTGGGCAGAATTGATTATAAAAAAAATAGAAATATAAATACTACTATTCTTCTGCCAATTTACCTACTAATTTCTATTAATTTACTAAAAAATATTATTTATAAATCATTCTTCATAAGAAAAAAATTATGAAATTCTTAGTATTAAAATTACATCAGAATTAATTAGGTTTTTTATAATACAAGTATCTCCTTTAAAACTAAGAATAATTCATCTCAGAGAAAAAACAAAGTAAAAATCGTCCAAAAATACACATAAATGTATTTACTATAATATTTATTTATCTCTAACCTTTGGTCATAGTAACAGCAAAAGAGTAATAAAGTTATGTAGTACTTTTATAAATATAAATATTTAAGGTCTATTTTTCTTATCACCTACGTTAATAAGCAGTTAGATAATTTTTTATTGGTGACTCAAAGATTTTCAAAGGTTTCCAAATACACAAAAGTAATAAATTGTAAAAAACGAACTCTAAATTAAGTTAAGTATCTGCAAACCAACCGCCCATACTAGTAAGAAATAATTAATAAATTTTGACAGATTATATCCTTTAATCCGTAAATTGTATAAATGTCCTAAGATCTATGCAACAGAAGTGTGCTATGTTCAGTCAAGATTTTGCAGAACATTATATTGGGACATATCTTCTATAAGTCTCTGATTTCATAAAATGTGAAATGAAAGTTTTCCGGAGTTGAAGATTTTTATTCATATCTAGAGAACTCTTATGAATGTTGGAATTTGAATCTTTTCAAATTTATTTATGACTGATAGAGTTTAAGTAATACATACCTTCATTAACAATCTTTCAGGACTCTAATTTGGAATTTGTATGAATTTGATAGTCTATGCATAGTATCGGGCAAATAACTCTATCTACCTACCTGAGGTATGTATTAAAGTTAATACTAAAAAAGTTATCTTGCAATGATTTTATTTGGCTGTAATAATCTATTGATGGACCATTTGTATTTGCTCTACTATTATTACTTATTACAGGAATGAGATATATGTATAGCTCTTAGTCAATATACAAACTCGAAGCATTACTTTTATGACGGAAGATGAAATTTAAACCTCGAAGAACTTTTGAAGCACATCACTGGTATAAGGGAAGATATGATTTTTCCCAACGATATTCTCAAGAACATTTAAAGAAAAATAATTTAAATTAATTCAATTTAAATGATCCCGTCAAAAAATACTTATAGGATAGAGCCCTGAAATTATTTGCGAAAACTGACAGACTTAGCAACACCGCGTTATCGAATCTCAGAATGGTTACAGGCTCCTCGGAGAGGTGTGCAGATCTGAGGTCAATTATTGCTTAGTCTGATGAAGTGATAAACAATAATCCAGTCAAGGCGTAAAGAACGGTTTTAAAAATACCTCGAGTTAAGAAAGAGTAAAAGTGCTCAATAAAGAGGTTTTCGAACAGAAGTGAAACAACAACAAAAATTTATTTTTTAAATAATTTTAATTAATTGAATTTTTGGCTGACCATACAGCTGTTTCGAGTATTGCCAAATACCCTTCATCAGTGGTCTTGGAAATAATTCTTATATTTAAATTATTCGTAAATAATTATTTTTTGAGACTGCAAGTACCAGGAATCGAACTCGGGTCCTGCCAAATATGAAGCTCAGAATCAGCGCACCTTAACCAACTGATCCAAAGCCGTACTTGACTTTTTACGTTCGCATATTTTGCTGGAGTATTGTTACTTTAATATTTCAAAGAATTTTTCTAACTCGAGTTACAAATTTCCAATTATTTACATTAATACTCCATTTACACCTCGTGTTCCGATAATCCAGAACTAATTAGAGATCAAGACACAGTGTGTTAAGCGAGAACCGCAATGTTGTGACATATATTCATTTCAATAGAAGCAATTAACGCAAGTGCGATCGTTAATCATATTAACAGTCATCGCTGCTGATATTGACAATGGCCAGCGTTAATTCCACACACTTCTCTCTGAACTACGGATACCTACGTACGTAGCATTTAACGTATTCCGTCCGTCTACAACTTAATGGGTTTAATCGTGAGCTCATTACTCTTGTAATGCGTGAAACATGTCAGCTTGCCTGATAGCTTATCTCAACGTATTTCGTACAAATGAATGAACATTTAAGTCGACATACATGTTTGTATGTTCACTGAAGGCTAAAATGGTAACAAAATGGGAAAATTTAAAGTAAAATATAAAAAAAATCGTTTTAGGCGGCTTTTAAACCTAACAATATCCTGGGTAATGCTGAAGTATAGTTCTTGTTACTTTCATAGTTCTTATAGTTTTTGTTGTTGTTGTTGTTATGGTTGGAGTGTGTTTAAAAGCATTTACCACATATTTACCACTTCGGCTTTGAAACAAATGACCCTCTTAAGTGTAACACACCAAAACGTACAACAGGAATTTAAAGATAAACCTGACTGCTAAACGACGCTGAACCCAAGAACCATGGATTGCTCGCGTTGCTCTCGCATAGTGCATAGTTCATAGTGTGTACTTCGTATCTGAGTACGTTTATTGTAGTTCTTTCTTATCGCAGCAATTCTTGTATTTTACTTATGTAAGATAAATTGTAGAAAAAAAATGAGTAAATGTTGCGTTTTGTAAAAATTGTCATTTTTCATTAATTCCGCAGACTGAAGCAGTGAGCGTAGGATATCATTTCTGTTCGACCAAAGATCACATTTCGACGGAGCGACGTCATCGTCATCGTCTGGCGTATCGTTGATCGTGCATGTGGCATAATTTGTCAGCATGTTGCGTTGTTCTACTTCAAAGTGTTCTCAGGTTCAATTTACATGCGGTGTGGCATATTGATGACATCATTAATCATATGCAAATAATCATGGGGGTTAAACAAAAGGTGAGCTTTTTGATTTGTAGCTCAAATTCTATACCGGATTGTATACCTCAGGTTTCTCAGCTTTTTAACTTTTCATATTGTTATTTACATCGGATTTTTGGTTTATTTTTTTTATTACTTTTGCTGTGTGCGAAAAGTATGGAATTAAATTAATTTTGGTGTTGAGCAGAAATTTCTTCATTTCTGCTTTTTATGTGTGCAATCAATAAAATGAAGCAACCAATCAACTGGCCAACCGGCCAATCGGCCAACAGAGTTGCCAAATGAACTCGTAATCGTGCACTTAATTTTGTATTTACAACAAATTTCACACCTATTATACGTACAAATTGTTCAATTAAATTATCAACTGAGCTATAGCCTAGCCCGCCGTAGCGCAACTTAGAATAACATGATCTGCTGTATGCCAGCTGCCTGGATCGAACTGGACTCGACTGCACTGTTGGCACTATTGGCACTATTGGCACTACTGGCACTGTAGGCACTGCAGGCATTTAAACGTCCAACAAACACATAAACCGGACTAGATCAGTTCGGTTCAGTACAGTTCTATTTTAGCGTTTAACCGCGCTCATATTGCATGTTAAATATTGAAGTGAACAGCAGGAGTTGGCAGATATATTGTGAGAACAAGTGCACAATTAATGCTGCAATCAATTTTACATATTCTATGTACGTGCAAGTTTATGCCAGAACTTTGTTAGGAGTTTAAAATATTCTCATACCGTAAACAATCAGCGTGAAGATTAATTAAAAACTGAAATTAAATTATTTAAAACAGAAGACTTAAGCCACAAACTTGATTTTATTGTCATTCCAATGAGCAAAATTATCTTTCCATTATTATCTATCTATTCTATTATTTTGTTTTTGTTTTAGATTTTTTTATGTATTTCTAATGATATTCCTCCTCTTTGCATAAAATATTTTTCAAAATTTGCTAAAAAAATATTACACGCCATGACCCCTTACGTCGCTTGTTGTAAAGGGGCGTTCCTTTCCACAATATAATTATTTATATATATTTTTTTATTTAAATTTTTTGCTTTTACATTGAGCATAATAAAGTGTTTTGCCCATTGAAGTGGTGTTAATTGGATTTGCGTGTTTCCAATTGTAGACTTGCAACATAAACACGTGCGTTTAATTTATACCCACAATAATTTATTGCATAATTATGTGTTGCTGCACCAAATATTTTATTATCTAAAAGCAGATAAAATATATTTATGTGTTATATCATCCTCCAAAAATGCATTTATAAAATTTATTATTTTATGTTCCTATTTCTTATTTACTGCTGGCAACATTGCCATTTTACATAAATCTTATACCTAGATGCCTAGCTCTGATGCAAAATCTGCATAGGATTTTATTCCCCATTATTTCACAAATTTAAATATCACTTTAGATAAGATATATGACACTTGATTTACTTTTATTATATTTAAATAATTAGATACCTATATAGTCTACAAAATTAAACATTAAATTGAATTAGAAAACTGACACTTGATTTTTTAATTTATATTTTAATAATCAGGTATGGAGTCCACACAAATTTTAAACAGTATTGATTGACAAAAAAAAACATTATAATTTATACTTTGGTCGGTGACTTTTACTAATGTGCAGACCATTGATTGGTACAAGACACAAAGCAACCATATGGAAATAGGTTGTAGGTCCATTTTCAATATTCACTATAATACAGAATATTAAAGACCCACACATTTGAAAAAAGTTCAATAGTCAAAAAATTTTCAATATCTTAAGAATTGTATATTGCATCAATTGTATTTTGAATCTACTGATTTGACAGCTAACATGACTTTTTACCTAAATAAGTGTAAAATTAAAAGCATTGTTTGGTTAATATTAACTAAACAATCTAACGAGCTAGTAATAACCAATACTCAATATTAAACAATTGTAGTTAAAACTTGATTAAAACTTTATTTTAATTGTTTATTTTTCGTACTTCAATTCTATCTTTTGACTGTTTTTTATCTAACTTATTATATTAGGAAATAATACCTCAATGAACGCGTACTGAAAATTAAATTGAAATATGGATCAATTCGAGCAATTTTTAAAAACCGTGAAAAAACTCTTCTGTCAATGCCGCTTTCCGTGACCATATAGTGGACCATAAACGAACTCATACTAAATGCCATATAATTCATAAAATTGGAGAGAGTTTTTGATTTTAAAAGATCCTCAAAGGTACTTCGGTAGGCTATCACTCTACATTCAAGAACAACTAAAAACTCTAGCTCTATTGAGGTAGGGTGTGGAAATATATTTACAATATTAACAGAGGTACACGGTTTCAAAGAAGAGTCTGGTTGAAATAAACATACCTTATCTTCTAGTGAACATCATTCTTTTATCTTTTAATAGTTCATTTATCTGATTGTGTATGAAAAATATAGTTCTTCAAAATAGATATTTCTCAAAATTTTTCAACCTTATTTCTCTCAAGTCTATTGTTTAATTATTTTTCGCCTTTTATATATATTTTTATAATCGTACGAGCGTTTCTTTCAAATATATTTTTTATTTATCATGCATCGTTTTCCTGAATTTTTAAGGCAAAAGCATTCACTACCTAGTTGTATACTTAGAAGTAACGGGTCTTAGTTTTTAGAATAACGATATTGTTATTACTTTACAGAATCAGACTGCAAAATTTATTTCATAAAATGGTGCCCATGTGTAAACGATATGGGAATTTTGTAGATGTAAGCCGCGTATCAGACCTCGTATGAGACGAGCAGCTGAGATCATCAAAAGTGCATAACGTTGTAAATAGTTATATTGCATGACATAGTTCAATATAGTTAAGTATTAATATAAGATTCCCACTTATAAACCACAGTTACTCCAATAGTTATATCCGGATGAACCGATATTGTTAATGGATTACTACAGAGTCTTCCTATATCATAAAAGAAATGACAAATTTTTAATTGTAATGTTTAAAAAATTTAGTATATCCATACTCATTACATTCACTTGATGTTACTATTTGGTGCAGTACAAATTCACACAAGTCTAAATCTAATTCATTTTTTAAAAACACTGTAAACGTTAAGATCAATGGAGATTCCTGCAGAACAATAGGCTACGTTAATTTATTCCGACGATCCCTAGACGATTCCACTTAGGCTTACTGGCCTATTGTGTTACCGTATAGTAAAGATAGTGCTTAGTATAGTATAGTATAGTGCTTAAAAGCACCTAGAACCCTTGACCACCTCGAACCTACCATAAGACTGACATCTACGGGGCATTAGATTAGATATTAGATTTCCTTTATGTGGAAAATTAATTTTATTAAAAAGTTTAGCACAGAACTCAGTAACAATTTGTATAATGTTAACATTATGAGCAGATTACTTAGGTTAGATTCTGAAGTACTCTTTCTGGCTACCTTGTCTGATTTGCAATTTCCGAAAATATTCTTTTGACCAGAGCCGTAGAACAATAGTTCAAGATTTCTTTTTACAGTCATTTTACCAATTATTCGGCATATGTAGCTTCAACAGGATGCTTCTATGGCGTACATTGCTAGTGAAACAATGATACTTGTTTCGGAAACAATTTAACGATAGTATTATTATTATAAGAAACATCAACGCGAGATAGCTACTGCGATCATAAACGCTGACTGCTTTAGAATTTATACTATAGGGTTAACTCGTGTTATGGGCATTTTTAAAAAAAAATATTTTATACTATGTAATAGAGAAGCTCTTTTTATATAAAAAGTTTCGTATGATTTATATTACATGTATTAAAAGTGGTGGTCAAACCAATAAATGATCTCTCACCAATACCATGTCTGTATACACTTTACGGCTGATTTGGATCAGGTTTAAGTGACAGCCTTGTGCACCAAAGCTCACTTAAGTTGTGATACTACTGATAAGACCTCTATAAAACACCAGACTTGCTGAACCATTATAAAAATAGAAGTCCCAAACATCTAATGAACGTAAGGCGACACTTTGTGAAGGCTACAGTTGACAACAATATATGTCTGAAGAAGTTAAATTCACTGAAATAACTCTAGAATACAAAATATAAGAAAAAAGTTTTTGTTTTTTATGTAATTTCTTATCAAAAATATTATTACAATTTTAAGCCTCAAAACATTAAAAATTATATTACCTAGAACTGCTAGTAAAAGCTAAATATACACAATTTTAAGAGTTTTATGCAATTTCTCGCACGTGTACATATATATGTGATAGTTAATAAACTTATGGACGTTCAATTTTTCCTACAAAACTAAAAGACATAAAGTTGGATTTATTAGCTCTAAACTATTTTAATGGCTGTTTGAACGGTTTATCAGCGATTTTATAGCGTAACGTATGCTGGACCAGTAAATTGGTTAAATTTTATTTGCCAATTTAGGCATGACAACAAAATTTTCCAGGAAAGTCTATTTTAAATGACGTTAAACAACAACTACTACTTAAGAAGAGTATTGCAATTAAATGAAGAACACTATCTGTACATATGAAGCATATTAGGTATATATATATAACGAAGTAGAATTTATTTCTATGACATTAAGAGGAAAGTATATTCAATGATTATATAAAATTACATTTAAAAAAAATTTTTTTCAAATATATCGTATGCTGTTACTGATACTTTTTTGATTATGAGACACTTTCTTCCCTCTAAACTTTAGCTCAAGTAAATAAAAACTTTTATTGACTTTGCTAATGAACTAACTGCTACAATTAATATATTTTTTCTTTTATCAAATTTAATTTATCTCAAAAGTAAAAACTGCAATCAAAATCGCTGCCTCACTAAATTTCTCCTTAAAGATTTTTACCCACAGAAACTAACAACACAACATCGATGATCTCGAAGGGCAGCAACGAAAACTTATCATTACCGATTTCGATTCGAATGCCAACACTGCCAACGAATGCGAGTAACGAGAAGCTCGACTGCAAAGCAGCCAAGGCACTCGCAGTTGATCGGTTGATCGGTTGATAATCATCTGGTGCCGTGTCAACCGAACTGAACTGCACCAATTTATGATCGACACAAGTTTCGTTCGTACAAAATAAATACTAAATGATAAATTTTTAAAAATAAAAGCAAAAACAAACAAAAACTTTATATTTCACACTGCGGGATATCAACAAGAGATCACATCTCATCAGTTGGGTTAAAATCTAAACCACGATATTGTTCCGTCGTACCACAAACGTTGGCTGCAATGAAGAGCAAAAATTCCTCACATAATTATTAAAGATCATGCAAAGGTACAAAGAAACACGAGCACATCTCAACTTAATTAGTGGAACATGTGCCTTTTAAGGCTCGCATTGAATGATGATAAAAATGACAAACCTACTGTATCAATAAAAGCACAACACCGGTTCCCCCGGGGCTCTTTGCCCACGAACTTAATTGAAATTTATACTATTCGTATTGTGTATGGTTTTTTCACTTTGGCAAATTTCGAATCAATTAGGTTTGTTTTGAGCTCGTAAATCTCTCGAATAATACGTTTCTAAGCCGTTGTTGGTAGTAAAATTCGTCTGTTTCTGTTGAGAAAAATGAATTCGTTTAAACAGCCAAATTGGAGTAGGAATTGTCGAATTGGTGGCAGAGACTCAAACGTATTAGTTGGTATCAATTAAAAATGTAAATTTATTTCAACAAACTCAAGAAATGCTTTAAATCAAAGTGTATGCCAGGCAAGGTGTTGGGGAATCATACAACTATTTGGAGTATTTTTGTGGAATGAGCTCATAATTTTCAGCGGTGATCGCTTCATGTTGCTTATTAGGAACAATAAAATTTAAACGATTGAAACAAGTTATTTTGTTATAATTAAAAATTCACTTTATTGTTTTATTTTCTATAAACAGACATATCTTATTAATTGCTACATATATTTTCCTTCAAAAAAAGGTTATACATGCAATATGGAAGAAATTTTCTATGTCTCATCATTGGGAAAGAGTGTTCGTGCCTATGTTATACATATTGATTTAATTACATATTTATAAAATAATTTATTATTTTTTTTACATTTGAAGTTACAACAAACTATTCATTTGAATAGAGCATATATACTTACTTGTATAAAAAAAAATATATATACGATTATTATTGTTAGGGGATGTGGCACTGGGACCGTCGGATCTATCTATTAGAGTAGGTCTCTAAGCCCTGTTGCGTCAATAAAAAGTAGTATAAAGCCTACTTCAAAAAGTTTTATTGCCTCTTCCGTAAGAATATACATTCCCAGGTGCCTATTCCGTATATGTGTTAGCGCAGGGCATTCTAACAGCACATGTGTGGCCAACTCTTCGTTCTCTTTAAAGAATCTACAGTTTGCATCCGTAAGAAACTTAAATGCATCAAACCTTCAGATCTACTCCCGAATTAGTAGACTAATAATAATTTAGATTTTATTACAATAGCACTAAGTCTTTGACAACTTGACAATTGTAAAACGTATTGTAAAATATATTTTATTTATTTAAGTAATAGGCTATTAAAGCACCCCGACCTAAAAGATCTATTGTGCGCCTAAAGGCCCAACTAGAACAATTTTAGACTATTTATAAATCTTGTAATTGCTGTGGGCTTAATTTTACCTATTTGAATTGGGACTAATATCCCGCTTCCAAGATAATCGAGTCTACGACTTACCACCGCTGAGCAGGTGTATAGAACATGTTCTAAAGTTTCCTTCTCCTCATGACAGAGTCGACAGGAATCACTTTCTACCACACCTATAATCTTCATGTGGTAATTAAGTCTACAGTGTCCTGTAAGAAGTTCAGTGTAGATTTTAATATCGTTTCCGCTAAGGCCAAGGATAGCATCAACTTTGATGTGATCAGGATCAATGAATCTTTTTGACTGTCGCATGCCTGTTTGGGCTCTCCAGTGTTCAAGTAGATGTTGTTTCTCCCGTTCACATAATAAGCTATTTGTGAAGCTATTTGTTACTCTGCAGAAGGGCTCTGGACCAATGAAAGGAGTACATGCACCCTTCTTTGCTAGGGAGTCTGCTATTTCAATGTAAAATATAAAAAAACTACTTGATAGTTCTCTGCACTTCAACTAAAAGTAGTTAAATGAAACATATATTTATATTATTGTACGTATTATGTTTGAAATAATAAAAAAAAGTTAAAAATGCTACTAAGTGGAAGACCTTTCAATGTTTAAAAAATAATTTGCTGAAGAAGTTGGAGACCACAATCAGTTAACGAAAAAGATAAAGTGGATGTAGTTGCATTGCTTTCAATGGGGTTTCCTTCATATTGGTGAAATAAATATTATAGGTATATAAGTGATTTGTTTCTTATTTAATAACAACTTTTCACACATATTATATATAAGAAAGTTTCAATTTAATATGTTCCAAATACCTAAAATTAAAAACAAATTAACTTTAGCTTAAAATATATAATATTGAAAAAAGAGAAAGAACTGTCTAAGTATTTCGATCGATATCTGAAAACTTTTCTTATTATCAACTATATGGATGTGAATAAACAACAACTCTTAGAAGAGAAATACGCTCGCAGTATTAGGTATGAGTGAATTTAACTTCAAGAACAGAAGCTCCACCTGAAAGAACATCTGAACGAATGCTTTATAAGAAAAATGAATAAATATGCTGTATAAGTATGAATATAAGTAGTACAATATATAAATAAAATAAGTTTTATACCTTAATCTAAAATAGTGAGAGAAGAGATCAATTGGTTTTTTAGTCAAATAAAATAAAGCGATAGACATAGAAATATCAAGAAATATTAAGTGGTGCAAACCAGAAACAACCACCTTCTATTAAAATACAATGTAAAAGGTTTTAGGTTTTATATGCCTCAGTCAATTAGCTTTACTCGGGTTGAGCTTTGGTTTCATCATAAATCATGATGGATTATTTAACTTGCACCGTAGTTGTTACAGAAAGGAACAAGGTCTTGCACGGTTAATGATGTCACTCCATACTACTATGTCTGTTACCACATTCTTTCAATTTTGCTCTTGCATTTTTCGTTTGTCATCTGCAGTCTGCCGACCTATGCTTGGGTCTTCCTGAGCGTCAGAACCACTTTCTGACAACCTTAAAACATAACTCGCCCATGGGAGACGAAGCGTTTATATAAATCTAATCACATCTAAAAGTTCTCAATTATTTTTTTTTCTGTATTTTCCTCCATTAGTCAGTAAACAAATAAATATATGCAAAAATGATTCGGATGGCTTTTATGATTTTATATCCATATAAAATTTTTTTAATGAGTTAAACTATATCAAAAATATGGTTTACCCTTTAACAGTGCTATATTAGCATATGGAATGTTCCGGTCATATACATAATATTTCCTGGAATCTTTCTTTAGTCCAAGGAACAAAATCGTACAAATTAGTTTAGAAATATGAATATATATTTTAATTTCAATTCTCTGCTGTGAATTTCATCAATCGTGTTATATATTCATATACAGGGTATTTCCTGTATATCTTCGTAAGCTGATTTCATGAGTCAAGAAATAAAAAAAAATATCGTTAAGTAGCGGACTTCATTTTTAATAAAAGCAGAATGCTAGATGTTAGAGATGAGTCTACCTACTAAAAAAATATGCTGCTAAAAAAGGTCCAAAAATACTTAAGTCCTAAGTTCAATAAATAACCTTTGATTTTATATATAATATGTATTTATGCCAAAATACGTTTAGAAGTTATGATGGTTTAAAGTAGAACTTTCAATCATATGTACGGAAAATCAAGTTTTCTTAAAATTGTTGCAAAATTTTATTTAGATAATGTCATGTTTATCAATGTTTTCCTAACTTTGGAAATATATTTTAAAGAAGTGTCCTTCAATCACAATTCTAAGCTCAGTACTACCCCAACGGGTAAGGAGTTTGAGTTTTTCCGAGAATTGTCGTGCCGCGTGTCGTAAGAAGCGACTAAAATGCAGTTGGCACCACCTAATACTGTTTCGAGTGAGTTTCACTTGCTGCACTTAACTAGAGGTGTAAATACAGTACCACGTGTATTTTCAACTGTGCTGACCAATAGAGGTTGGTCTATAAATTGTAGCAACAGCCTGGCTATAGTTATAACCCACAATGATGGCGGTAAAATATTTGTATTCATTTACGTTCATTCGATATGGAGGGTAGTTGGTGTTGGGTGACTCAAATGACAATGAAGATATAAGATAGGCCTCACTTTCTCAAAAGGAAGAAACTATATTCAAAAATTCCAAATTCCTTGGAATTTCAAGAAACTCCCCCTTATCGGAGCATTAAACTGTTATGTATGTTGAGAGCACCATAGTGTTAAGCGTTTAGAGTAGGTAATCACATTAAGAAACTAGGGACTCTACAATCATGACAAAAATTAAAAAATTTTACTTTTTGTGCAAATATATAAAATCGGCACTATATTCTGCTGACATTATGAAATGAAATACTTCGGTTTGTAATTATGACCTATATTTCATATAACTCAACTTTAAATAAGGGTATCTAAATTGTGTATGAAGTAATAAATAATTGCGAAATAGCATTTAATAATCTATGTCTATACTCAAATTATAAATATATCTTAAATAATGCAGCTGAAGCTCAATAAGCCCATAAGCCCAGTTAAGCAAGTTGAAGCCCAATAATTACAAAAGCGATACCCATTTGAAAATTTATTACATGACTTAAAACGAATTTTATGACTTTTGTAATTTAACTACTCGCTTAGTTCTCTGTAATTGGTTTTAGTGTTAGTTTAGAAGCCCAATAATGGCTATTATTTAAATAATTTCATTTAAGTTCAAATATGTGCGCTATCGATAAGAACTAATAAAAACGCACTTACTTTATCAGATTGCAAATTAAGTGCAATTATTAGAATAAAAATCTGCAAATGTGAATGTGGCGCCACACTTAAACTTACTTAGCTATTGCTTGAGGCGTCGTAAAAGGTCACCGAATTTTTAAAAACTTTCTGCAAAATTTTAGATGCAATAAAAATTAGATAGCGGACTTAAGACCGATTTAATATAGTGCCCGAGTCCGGCTCCGTCCAAAAAACTATAAACAAAAAAGCTAATTGTCAAGAAAACTTGACTTTATTTTCTTATTTAAGTTTTTGTGTAAAATACGCAATCGTTGACACTTTTTAATTAACACCGCACTGTGCGTGGGTCACCGAATTATTGCAGAGTTAAAACGCTTATTTGCGTACGCACAGATAAAAATCCGAAGACCGGAGACCGGAGACCGAATCCGAACCAAAGCCGGTAATAAAAGAAAACAGCAGGTTTCATTATAAATAAAAATGCACATTAATTTTATTGAAAATCGCATGACAACGAAATGTAAAAACGTGTAAAGATCAATGGCAATAAACTACGAAATTATTATTAATAATGTGACATTTTATCGCAACAAGAGAACAGAAATTTCTCCTTAAATAAAAAGCTGCGATCCGTCGAAAAAGATACGAAATAATTGTCACTCGTCCCGTCACCAACGGCTGCTTTCAATTTATTTATTTAATAATTTTCATAAAATTAATTGAAAGCAAAGAAATGCAATATTTGCAAAGAAATGTAATTCAATACTCAAAATTATTGAATATTTGTGGCAATACTCGTCTGAATAATAAATAAAATCATTTTATTATGACTAATGCAGTTAAAATCTGCAAGATACAAAAATATTACTCCGTAATTATCGGCTATTGCGATGATTTGTCGTTATTCAGCTTTGAGGATTTCTCACTACTTTTGATTACACATAAAAACTATTGCTTAGATATAAATTGCAATCTATAGTACCCTGCTATATACATAATCCGTATATATAAAATTGAAATGTCGCCTGTAAGCGTGTTATGTCTGAACGTTCTGTCCAACCGATCATCCAATAAATAAACTATTTAATAGTAAAATTGGAATTTTATTTAATTGATTTGTTTGTTCAATATTGTTCAGTGTTTGGAAGTATACTTTTAATATTCTTTGGTGTAAATAAATTTTATGTGAGTTAGATTTTCTTTTTTGAACATGTTGTGTTCTTAAAATAAGATCAATTTCTCCCATTGAAAATAATGCCGCCAAAACGAGGAAATATACGCGCGAAATTCCCCCTAGAGCATGAGAGAAAAAAAAAGCGACTCATGAACAGCGTATCCAATTAGTACACATGAGTTGATTAGACAACTCAATTCAAGGTAAGTTTCTGGTCAAACAGAGAAAGAAAGGGAAACCCAATTGCAAGATGATCGATTAAGACACAGACGAGAGCGCGGTCAACATAATGTTGAGACAGAGTTTCAGTGGACATCCTTGAAAACGATAATCCGAGCAGTAGATTCAAATCATACCGACACAATATTTACAGAAGTGTGATGCTAATTGCGTATGCCGATGCTACTGATATTATTAAACTGAGTACTCACACCTTTAGTGTGGCTTTTTCTAACTTAGACTAACAAACAAAACAAATGGTTATGTGATAAATGAAGATAAAACATGATACATTTTGTAACAAACAAATTTCTTAGCGCCATAAGATTAAGTATCACTTATAACAATTCTTCGAAAAATCTGTGGACCCGTTAGTGTTGGTAACGAATATCAACGACTACGGAACGATGGACTATATGAACGATGTGCATTCATAGAATTAAGCTAATAATCATTCTGTAGCTTCATTGGTCATATCATACCAATGGATGAAAAAGCTCTGGCTGAAAATTTTTTTAAGCTAAATTCGGTATGTGCTGGTGGAAACGTGATAATAGATGTCCGAATTTTTGGCAAGATAAACATTTGGCCAACAATATGAAGGATTGAAAAAAACCATTAACAATAGCAATTCTTTAGGTTTTAGACAAGAAATTATCGGTACTAATATATTATACCGAAAAGATTAAACAAATTAGTTTACGCTCATCAAATTAAAGTTAAATCTTCTATATGTCCAGCTTAATAGTTTAAAGAAAAATTCTATAATAACTGTGTTTCTACTGCTGTATAAATAACAGACAAATAAAATGCAGAAATCTCTCTATCTCCCCCTCTCTTCCTCTCTCTCACTCTCTCTCTAACTCTATGTCTTTCTCCCTGTCTATCTCTATCACTCTGTCTGTGTCTCTCTCTCGATGAATTAACATCCATTGGATCACAAAAAACCTGTTGAGTCTCTGAAGTATATGAGTTCAAATCAAGAATTAGAATATACATTATTGCCCATTGCACATGTCCGTTTCCGAATTACAGTAAAAATTTACAAAAGTAACCTCAAAATGATGTCAAATAATTTTATATGAACACATGCAGAGAATTAGGGAAGGGCAACATCTTCAGGATCTATATATTTTTAATTATTCTTGCAAATGAACTTTGTTACAGTCAAATTAAATAAAAGAAGGATTTTTGCATGTTGGCAAGAAAGTTCCAAAGAATATCTGATTTGTAAGTCAAAATATTTAAAGTATAAAGTATATAAGAATAAAGAAATTAAAATTAAGGAAATATATACAACATTTGCTGCTCAGATTTTTGATATACTGTTTTTTCTCAGTGTCTCGCCTTTTAGTTTATCGACTCCACCACACTGTAAACCTTTTCGTCCATATTCACACCTCTTCCAACATTTAAGGACGTACCTCACAAATGTACTACATTTTAAAAGAATTATTCTAACGAAATATACAACATAGAAGAATCTTTAAGAAGAATTAACTTTTTTTAAAAAAATACTAAAATCTGTCATTCATACATTATAAACTAATCAAGTGTTTGTTTTTCTAATAACTTTCAAAATAGATTTATAACGAAATTGATTTTTTTATATGAATTATTTAAATTAGATATTTCAATAAAACACTTTTAAATTTCGTATATAAAAAAACAGTTTCAGAAATGAAAGTATGAAGAGCAAATCAGATCGTGAATACTAATGCTATGTATAGGAGCTGATACTGATTTGGCTGGACACTAATTTTGATGATAAATTTTAAGTCTGCTTAAATAAATAAACAATATTTAAACAAATAAGGATAAAGTTACGACTATATCAGTAACTAAACTAAACTTAAACACAGTATAAACCAATAAAAAAAATAATTTCGTATGTATGTATGAGATCGTATGTCATATAGAAAATATTGTCACTTAAATTCTATTTAACGGCACTGCAGATATTTGCATAGTCACTGGCATATCTGCTTTACTACGGATACTAAAAATTTTTCTATTACTAACATTGTTCTCACATATTCCAAAATAAATTTTTATTGCTCCAATAAAAATTGGCACCCCACAGAGCAATTTCGTAAGCCTATAATATCGTACAAGGCCCAAGCGCTCTAACGAAATGTGAGTACTAAGCGTGGTTTGCATTTGCCCATGTTCCTCCTAACAGCATCCACTTTACATGGACTTATTAACAAGCGCCTTGTAAGAGGTAATTAAAAATTATAAGATTGTTTTTAACAAAATCATGTTCGACACATAAGATTGTTAGTTTATTTTGTTAATTTCAAACGATTAATAAAACGAAAAAAAAAACAAATTTAAAAATTGCTTGAGCCGAGCTTAAAATTGGTTAATGGCTCGATTACGTTTCGACTGAGGAACGAAAGCAGAGCAATAATTCGAAAACACCGGATTAAGCCGTTAAACACTTGGGTGGTTAAGTATATATATATTGATGAACAGTGAAAACACTATTTTAATAAATTAGAAAATACATTAATTATTTGCTTATATTAAAATATTTGTATGAGTACATAATACATTAAAGTGTTTGAAACATAATACTATAATAAAAAGTATAAACTTCAATTTCGTTTTTATAATAATATAATATAATTTCTTTTAAAATAATTTAAAAAATAAACAAAAACTATTGTTTATGCCAAAGTTTATATCTCTCTCCCTTGCTGAATTGCAATATGAATTCTAGAAATCACTTGACGTAGTATATAGATGCCTCAGGAGCAATGGTATTAGAGTTAATTTTTTTATGCTTTAAAGGTAATTTTTAAAAATCATTTTGTTTAAATAAATTTTTTACTTTTTCTAAATATTATTTATTATTATTAGACGATACAATGATACACTGCGATCTATAAGATCTATTGTGCTATCTCTACAGAGTGTCTCCTAAATTATCGCAAACAAATTAAGGATGGTGACAAGCCTAACAATGTCACTTAGTTTCACATCGCAGACGTCGTTTAAATTAATGAAACACAGAGGTTTTGGAGTCATTTCCTAGCAGGGCCAAGCAGTTAAGGCGGGCTGAAGTTTCACTCTGTATTTCACTGAATGTGCAGGTGTCAGTATCATTTAGTCTCATATTTATGAGGTGTTAGTTAATAGAGCATATCCTGTCAGTGATAAAACCAGTGATAAAGTTCAAATCAGCCCATCCTTTTTGTTATTAAATCGAATAAGCTGTTTAGGCTTTTTTGAGCCTGTATTGTCGAAAAGGCCTCTCTAGCAGATCATATCACAGAAGAAAATATTCCGCAAAAAGAATCTAGTACTATGAAAGAAGTTAGTGTGTTCACTTTTCCAAGTTTGTCACTCAGTCAGTAAAAAATGTGTTCTTTTCTGTTAAATAAATGGGTCCATCTAACTCTATAAATAGTCAACTCTATATTTAGCAAGAAGTTTCATATCAGTCTTGGTGAAAATAACTTTCTCTCTTAAACAGCAAAACTCAGCTCTGTTCTGCTAAGCAAAGCTGGCATCTTATAAATTATTTATTTATTTATTTAGGAATTAAGATAATTAAGATAATAGTTAAATGGGTACAATAGGACTTTTATGGCCGCAGTACCGGCTATTGCGCGATTTCACGTCCATAATTTTATTAATAATAAAAAAATAATAATAGGATATGTAACTAGTAAGAATATACTAACTAGAGATGATAGCTTATCACTTTCCATTACCTGAAATAAACATTTATCTCGATTACGGAACATTTACAGATCGAAGTACAGTTATTTTTAGTGTTGAGGAAAATTTAAGTTCTTATTTGATGTAAGTAAGAGCAGAGGTCTAGCTTATGTTCAATAGACATGGCAACTCATATATATTTGTTTAATAAGTGTTGACATATGATTTCAGTGTCGCGAAATCTAAACCGCTAATGTTCGTAAGATCATTCCATGAAAGTTAAAGGCTATAGATTAAAGGCTATAGTTAAAGGCTATTAGAAAAAAGGAATTAAGCTTATGATACCAGACTTCTTATATATTCTTAAATTGGTAATACTAATACTATGCAATTAAAATACTAATATGAAAATTAATGAACTATAAAGATTCCATAAAAATAATTAATATTTTTATAAAAATATCATCTATACAAATTTGTTAACAATATTGGATATGAAATAGCAACAAAAAATATATTTTTGTTTATTGGCGAGTGATTATCACAATCAACAGTAATGATTTGTATTCAGGTATTATATAAAAAATAATGTATTCAATAAAAAAAAAAGAAAGAAAGAACATAATTGATTCTTTTTTTATAAATCTATCTACTTCATCTCAGTTATTGTATGGAACACGCAAATCTTCAGCACTTAAAATTGCAATTTTTTCTAAACTATTTGAACATAATTTTTAAGAAAAATTAATTGTTAAGAATGTAATTAAAATGAACTCAATTAAACCCAAAAGAAGACAAAATGAAATTATTATGAAATAAGCATTTCTACTCTTATGACCGATAAATTTCTACGAATTGAGAAACACAATCGCCTCACATGTTAACAACTTCTTCTCAAAGCTGCCAACACGGGCCTCGAGCGAATATTCGCTGATCTTGTTAAGCTCTAAATTATAGTCTCGTTTATAAATTCTGTAGCATTAAATTAGCAAAACTAACAAAATACATTACATGGAAGTGGAAGATTTTGCTAGCACTGAGCGAGCCACCGACAACTCCTTCCTGGCCTGCGTAACTCCAGCTCATTTGGGCAATTATTAGTTTAATTTTGCTAGATTCGCTTTAAGACCCACCGCTGCTTTCGGGGCAGATTCCAGTGATTTATTGAAAATTAAATTTTTTCCATTTCATGTCATCATGATACTTTATTGTAAGAAGGCTGGGAAAAAGGCTGAATTAATTATGTTGGTTTAGTTAATTAGTACTACATGGAAGTTTTTTAATTGGGTTTGTGGTTTTGGCTATGTGAAGCAAATATTTGCTATTTGCTGCACTTAAGCTAGACTTAAAATTACACAAGTGTTTTGGCAAATTGAGTTTGCAGAAGCAAAACACAGTTTATTTGATGACTTTGGCTTTTGACCCAATGCCAAATTACAAATTATGGAATGCCTTTAAAATCTTAATTTTACAAACATTGAACTTGTATTAGAAAATTTCAAAAAAAACGTAGCAAATGTTTTTGCAGAAATCAATACAATTTGTAATATTTAGTTTTTATTCATTTTTATTCTTGGAATTATTAAATAAAAAATATTTCAAATCAATATAATGCCAATAGAATGGTTTTTAAATTCGACAAAATATCATGAATATTTTGTTATCGGAATACATTGAACTGAGGAACATCTCTGAACTGAGGAATGGTGTTAACCATGTTTTTTACACCCACAGAAATAATTACTGTTCCCAGCGATGACTGTTTAAAATAGCTTGCCCTCCAATAAATTATATAACAAGTAATTAATTACAACATTTAACATATCAGAAATTTGAAATAAAATGTCTCAAATAAGTAAATCTTCGAATAACTAATGATGGACAATGATTCAAGAGACGAGTTAACATTTTCTTCTCATCTAGAAGGCCAGAAGATCCACAAAAAGCGTTAGGAGACAGTTCATTTTATAATATATTCTGGACTGTTAGTATCGAAACCGTAGCTCTGTGTTGGTTTTATTTTACTTAAAGCAGCAAAGTGGTGCGAATTTTGTTAAGTATGAACCAGGTACGTCTTATGATCTAACAAAAATCTTCACCCACCCAGGCTTTTATTGCCAACCTTATTGCCAACCGTTGCAAGAGAAATACCAATATGAATGAAATTAATATCAGAGAACAACGTGCCTGTTTTAGCCAGTTCATGTTGTTAGAGATGTCACTGTGTCTAGATACCCATAAGAACTGAACATTGACAGCTTCAATAACTTTTTGAGACAAACTCGGCATTCTAGATGTACAAACGAATCAGTTGTAATGCCAGCCAGAAATTCAATTAAAGCTTAACCGCTCCAATGAATTTTATTTGAATGTTGTAATAATAACAACGATTTTAATTAAATGCTTTATATTTGAACTTCAGTTTCACCTACTAATACTAATTTTACCAATGACTGCCAAACCATATAAGAATTATCTGAAAGTTAGTAATTTGTTAGTATTTGATTCAATAGTATCTTATTACGTTTGGCTTTGAGCAATAGAAGCCCCTTCTTCATTATTATTTATGCATATTGATTTTTCAATATGTACTCTCAAAAAAATTAAAATATTTCACTTTTGAAGATTTTTGAATATATTTTATAGTGATGCCATCTATTAGCGTTTTCACTAAAGTCATTCTTTCTCCGTCTTTAGGCACAGTGTCACATTTATTTTTTCCATAAAATGCGTTTGCAGATGAAAGAGAAGTATATTACGGCTATAAAAGCCAGTCATAAGTCGTGTACTAACATCCTGAAGAGCACCGCTGACATTCTACAACACTCGACTTCCTTTCAGGTCTTGCAAATTGGGCTGTATTAAGACATATGGTAGCTATAATGACCAAAATAAATCGGTTGTATAAAAATAATTTATTGGTCCTACATATGTAAAATACTTTTTACTTTGAAATGCAAATCTAGGTGATGAAAGTAATGGAAATTGAACTTTGAAGTTGGAAGTTGATACTTAAAAAAATAGTTTTTAAAGGCTAATGAAAAGGTTTTTATTTTTGGTGATACATATTTTGTATATAACAAAATTACTGCATAAAAAGAGATACAAATTCTTATTTTAAGCATTCTTCCCCAAAGTTCTTTCTTTTATTTAAAAAATGGAAAGTTTTAGATATGTCTTAAAATGGGTTTTTTTTACATGATTATTTTACTGTATATTTAAAAAGTCTTCCCTTTTGAGCAAGAATCAGCAGAGTTAACCAATAAATAAAAGGATATTTATCTATTTATTGGTAGCAAGTTGGCTAAAGACACAAGTTTCAAATCTTCCATAATAAGAATATGTTTTTCAGCTCTTCAACATCCTATTCTAAAATTTCAACCCATTACTGCTAGAGACCCAGGTATCTAGAATAAAAATGATTTACCTATTTATGCTCAACAGACACAAATTAACCTTAAATCATGGAAAAAGAAACACACAAAGTCAGTGTCGTACAGTGTAATTAAGGCTTTAAGAATTCAAATCTTATAATCTTAATTACAAAATCATCAGATATAATTATATATCATGCAGTTTTCAGTTGACTTGAACAATATTGTTTTCTGACATTTAGGAAGTTATTAGACTAATAGGTTAAAAGTGTTATTAATAAACCTGTTGTTATTCCACGTTCTGAAAAAATAACATCCATTATATTTATGCAAGCATAGATCTAGTATAGACAGTAAAGTATTTATATTTTATGCTATTATCTCCTCCATCAATGCGTCGAAAAATTGAAGAGCATAAGGTTAGTAGGTTTTTATGTATTGAACGTTCATTGGTCGGCCCTATACGACAAGAACTATCAACAAAGCCACTGTTGTGACATTAGAAACATTTCTTTTTGTTTCATTAGCTATCAATAAAAGAATGAATAATAAATAAAAATTAATATCAAACTTATTCCAAATTACAATATGTAAACTAATATTAGAAATATACGATTTTTGTAGGTAGTCAGTCCGCACTGAAAGCAATTGAATCCAAAACTGTCACAACCACGATTGTATTAAAGGTCGCGCTTTACTCATGCGCATCAAACATCACAAGGTCTCTCTTTACTAGATTCATAGACATAACAATATTGAAGGTAATGAACTAGCAGAAGAAGTGGCCAGTAGAGGTTCTGAATTAATGGGCTAAACGAAAAGACTGTGAGGTTGTTAGAACCTTATGACCTAGTTTGGATAAAAATAAAACGAAAAGCCTTTTAGACTTCAGCAAACTTGCAGTTCATGTACTGGTGGATTATGCAGGATTTGCCAAAATGAAGAGAAGGTGAAATCTATCAACCACTTCCTGTTCTTTGTCCAGGACTGCAGACAAGGCGATTTCGCTTTTCCACTGGCTTGAAAGAAACTTATCGAATCTCCTCAAGTTCATCTGGAAAAGCAAATGGTTTAATAAGGATAACAAAGATTAGCAATTTACCTCTCCCTGCAAAATTTTTCAGGGCCTCGCAATAGCCAATATATGCCTCCGAGTGGTAGTGCTGACAATGGTCAGCATGCGCCTTCTAAACCAAACCTAATATTAGAAATAAATATGTAAGAATTTTTAAAAAATTAAATATAAACTAAATTAAATATTAAATTAATTAAATTAAATATAAATTCATATCTTATATATAAAAATGAATCGAAAATTGTGTTGGTAAGCGCATAACTCAACAACGACTGGACCAATTTGGTCAATTCTTTTTTTTTAAATGTTCGTTGAAGTCCAAGGATGGTTTTTACGGCGAGAAAAAATCGAATTATTGGTAATTCTAAATTGGTACAGGCGTTGTTGAATTATGCGCTTATCAACACATATTTCGATTCATTTTTACATATAAAAAGACAAGCACATAACCAGAATATATGAATTTGTGTGTTGTAGTAAGTTGTTGATTAATGTAGGTATGTTTATTAAATCCCCATGACTTTCTTTGCAGGCCGTTATCTCCACTATCCAAGCGAGCTACCCACTTTTTACATATTTGTCACCTTTAGGTTCCCACTGTCCCTTTAGATTATTTTCCAATAAGTTTTGAACCCTAAGTTCGCCTCCTAATTGAAACTCTGGCAGACATCTCAGTCGGTGTTTTTTAGTGGATCCCAAAAGGGTGGCCAAAGTTCTTAGAAGAGAAGATACTTTGGTCACCCAAACTGAACCCCACTCACCAGGGTGACTGTACCGTTCAGGAGATTTTTTTGCCCCGACTATAAAATAGGTAGGAACAAAAAACTGCCACATTCCAAATCTTTTTGACAGAACGAAGTCTGTCGGATCCGCTAGTATATATATATAAATTAACTGTAAATATAAACCATGTAATTCATTACATCATAAAAACTGTAATAATAATGTAGTCTAATTAAATTTCTTCACATAATATAGTATATTTGTTAAAAGAAAACTAATAAAAATATCGAATACTATATACATATATTATATCTCTAAAAGTTTTTCCAGTTTTTCCTCTTATAAAAACAGTGTCATGATATTTTTCATTCATAAAAAAATAAAAAAAAAAAAGACCAAAAACAATTTGTATGCATTAATGCAAATAATGCAAATCTTATTTATGTACCCAATTTAAATACAGAAAAAAGGTGTTGTCTACTCTCATCTATGAAGTCAGAAACTAATCGAATTGGTCATCAAATGACCACTAATATAAAACAAAATAGCCAAAAATAAATAAAAACTATAGAACCAATGACCAGAAACAGACAACAGACAACAGAAAACTGAAAACAGAAAACTAAAAACGGAAAACAGAATTCAGAATTCAGAAAAAAACAAACGTGATCCATTGGTGAAACGAACAAACAACGATCAATCTTGAGATGTGGAAGCACGATGCGCAGTTCAGCGCAGAGATTCACCTGTCTCGCGCCTATACGTTATAGCCCGTACGCAGTTTCCATTGTGCATTCCTTGAATTTGTCCATTTGCGGGAATAATTTTGCATTTGAAACGGCAAAGTCACAGCAAACGGAAAACCTTAAAACAACAGCAAGAACCGAAAAACAAAACAACTATGATACCAGGTAAAATATGGTCATGGGGGTCAGAAACCACACGTGACCTCCACACGATGCATGAAGACGCATAGCTACACATATATTCTGCACAGCAATATACTTTCATGCAAGCGTACTTATGTCAGTTTTTTTTGTTTTTTTTTTTTTGGTTTCTGCATCTCCAGCTTGGGAAAATCTTACAATTTTTTTGTTGTAATTCTGTTGTCTAAAGCTAGGTGCGTACATTTCTTACAAACACAGATAGCGGGCTGACATGCCTACCAATAACAAAAAGCCTACTAAGGCTGTGCAGACGCTTTGTGATGTGATCGATCGATCGCTTAAATCGATTTGGGTTGAACGAAGCACACGTTAGTGCAGCGAAATTTCTCTGGAAATTCAGCGACTATGCATGCATTCCATGAATACCGAGCGCCCAATTTTAGCACCGCTCGCGTAAGCGTTCAAATATGTGAAAATTCTGTGATCTTGTAACAGCTTTTTTCATGTTTTCTGGCATGGCACCACAGCAGAACGTGCCACAATAATGCTTATGTGGTGAAGCCGCTGAAAAATTATAGATGTAATATTGAGATTTTGACCGGAACGCCAATACCGCTAAGTTTGCATTCCTTTGAAGTGAATTCTTATTGAAATTAATTAAACAAATACTTTTGGTTGTGATATTTTTGGCAGTAAGCAAACAAGCCTTCAGGTCACTATAAAGATTCCTCAAATGATACTTACAGGAATGAGCTTAACGAGGACTCATACGGCACTAAAAAGTTAATGTACTACAGGAGCAAAGTTGAAGACGAAACACTCAGCGAAGTTAATATGTGGGTTATGCTCGAAATGTCATCAAGTTTCTTCAATAACAAAGGAATATTCATATTTACATACAGATTAAAAATAAAGAAGTATATAAATAAAAAAAAAGTCTTTTAACTACCGGTAGAGGCATTGTTTACTGCAAAAATAAAATATGCAAATATTTAAATCTTTACTTATTTTCCACAGCTACCATTGTATTATTTTTTGATACGATGGTCTTTCGACAATAACTTGTGAACTTTCATTGCCCCATATACGATAAAAAGATTTATTCACATAACCACCAAACGGTAAATGAACCTCATCACTAAAAAAAATTCAGTGCAAAAAGTAGTTATCCAAATACTTATGCTAAAACACGTCAATCGCACATCCGGGAGGTTATTAGGCGATTAATTCTCCCTTAACAATATAATCGACAGATAAAACACTGCAAAATTAAGATACCGTTGGCACAATTCTGAATACGCCGTGAAAGCACTCAGTCTGCTCTAGGCGTTGCATGGTCAACCGGATACAGTTCTTGCGTTAGGTGAGTCTTATAAAGGTAGAGTAAAAAATTTAAATGCAAAATACGCTGTCATGTGACATAAAATAGCTCTACAACTTGTGTGCGTCATGTAATGGGCATGTAGTGAAAATATGAAAAATGTGGAACATATGGAACACCGGAATCTTCAAAAGCTTCTCCAGAAATGTTGCTAAAGCCGGTAATATGAGGAGTCAAATATTCTGTCTGCGGCTTAATATCCTTGCGCTATCTATTGATAAATTTTGGCGTGCTCTGACACTTTGACTAATGGCTATATTATGTAGAGTGTCATGGGATCGTCAAAATGTTGTTGTTTTTAATGCAAATTATAAAATTGATAGTGAAAGAAAAAACAATATGTCGGTTCAAATTTGGTCATGAGAGCCGAAGCTACCTGTGCCTCGTCATTTAGGCAATGCAAAGCAAATTATTACAATTTCTGAGACACTCTGCATAACATCCAATTTCGTCATAGTAGAAAAGAGCCAATTTTGATGAACCCATGATACACTACATAACGTGGTCCTAACAGTAACAATATTTTCAGCTGAGTGTACTATTCATATTGAAGTGGACTAAGCACTCATTCATATTAAAGATCGAGTTCGTTAAAGAAAAGATAATTGCGGTCAGATTAAAATTATCTCTCTTTCGTCAGAGTGCATTTTTAAAGTAATAAGAAGTTATTCAAGTTAACAACTTGGCTAACTATTATCCTATCTCCGGAATTTTGCAATAGAGTGATGGAAAGTCATTAATAGTTATAAATTGCACACAAAAAACTCCTTATTAAATACCCGTTTATCTCAACAAAGCTCATTAACACATTTCTGCTTTCGATCGACTAGAATTAAAAGATTCTTAATAGCTTTCCCAAGATCACATATAAATGTAAAATACTTATTCATACATACCATATAATATACGTTGGATGTAAAAATAGTTTTTAATATTTAAAATGTTTTTGCAGTGTTTTTTTCGGAAAATAATCTGTTTCTTTATATTACCTGAACTTTTTATTATTTTTTTTTTGTTTTGTTTCTACTGTTTTTCTTTTTTTGATTTTTTGGTGCTGTTAGCTGGTACTTTAGTTGTTGTTTATGAAATACATTAGTATATACAAAATGAGTGAAGTAAAATGATGTTTTAGTTTATAACTGAATTAAATTTAATCTTTAATAAATTTAAACTTTGCTTTTTTCACTTTACTGGATCAGGTTCAGAAATTTTAAATTTTGGAGAATAACTCTCTCTGTTCAACAAAAAACTGTACATCATTAGATGTTCATCATGTTTAGTATTCAATCAGTATCTCATCAACAGCAATTGATTTTCCTGGATCAGTTATTAAGTAAAAGTAAAAGTGATTCTTTTACTTATACTTTATTGTAAAACAAGTATTATTTAATTAATCATCAAACTATAAATTGTGAATTAATTTTGTAATTTTGAAATAACTCCTACATTTAAATAATAGTTTTCTTGTTAACATATCATTTAGTAAAAATAAAATTAAATTTAAATGAAATTAATTTTAGTTAGGGCGATATTATACAGGCCCCTTTACTACACTTTGACAAGTTTTTAATCGAAACTTCACTCTTTCCTTCTCATTCTTCATTTTTTAACTAATATTGAAAGCAAAAGCAATACACTTGATGTGACCATGACTGTCTGTATAACATGGCCTTTACTAACACAGTTAAACATTTTACTTAAAAAAAATGGTAACGCTGAAAATTTTTTTTCCTAACTCAATGCCTTCTTAGACACACCTTTATTTCACAAAAATCTTAATTTCATCTTCGTTTCAGCGAAATTAAGCTGTTTTTTTTAAAACAAAATTCAGTTTTAAGGTTAGAACGAAATTAAGGAAAATGGCCTTAATTCTGTTGAAACGTAGGCTGAAATTAAAGGACATTTCAAATGTAACTATGCGTTAGATAAATTTTAAGCAAAAGATAATGAAAAAGGGAAATATTTTTAAATTAAATATCAGTGACAGTTCATTGCAATAAAACTGGGATATATTTTGAAAGTAGTGAATATTTTTAAATTTGAAAACAGAGAAAGAACTGTAACTGTTATTAATTTAAACTAGAGTGAAAAATGATAACTCATATACCCAAAATCCACTATAGCTAATAAAACTACTGAATGCCATCCTTTATAGTTATAATAATCAACTTTCAAAATTTCCCAGACACAAATCGTGTTTGGAGCCTGTAATTTTTAACATTCGATTTGTAAACAAAAAACATATGATTTCCTTAATTTAGGGCAGTATGAACACTTTCGAAATCACCTTAATTTCAATTTGGCTGTCTGAACATAGTCTTAGCTTGTATTTGGAGAATCTCTTTATGAAAATTTCCCCAGCTCTATTCTGTCTACAGTTTTGAGACTTTATTAAGATGAAAAATTTGTTACCAAATTCTTTTAAATATTTAAATTAAATTTAAGCTCCATGTTTCTTAAATTATTAAAATAAACTAAAAATTTGAATTTTTCTGTTCAAAAGAATCTTTAAATTTAACGAAGTGCAATGCAAAAAAAAATAATGCAATATAAAATATTTCATTAAGCAAAATACTTCAAAGTAACTGAAATGTCATTATTGAGTTTTCAAAAAATAATGAAACAGCAATTTTTCTTGATATATTCTAAACTCCATTGATCACCGCACCTTATTTTAATGAATAAATCGACAGTTTTTTAATTAACCCACCATCACAAAGAAATAAACCCATTCTTTCCGCAAGTGCAACTGCCACTGCACTTTTGAAGGTATTTTCGGATTGATATTTCACACTGCATTATAAGGAGTGACAAAGTTCACTAAAACCATATGCTTCAGTTGACAAAGATACTTGCGGATAACTCCAGAAAAGGAAGTGCCTATATACACTTATGAGAACCAATTTGGGAAAACTTTTGTGCACTTCCAACACATAGCGAGAAGCAGAAATAACTGCAGCGGAAACCGTTGAATGCGAACTCATACATCAAAGCTTCTGCAGCTGGCTTGCATCATCGGTACTTAACGCTATGCCGCTACGTCATTCAGTTTATGAACCCGAAAAGTGTGAAGTGCCTAAGGCTAATTGCAGGCATCTGAAGCATAAAGCACAAACGTACTTTGCAAATTTTATTATCTTTACTTGACGTTTAATTGAAACTTGCAATGAGCAAAACACACAACAAAAGACTTAAGTCACAAACTTTGCTCCTCAAATTCTTTTTGTTGGACATTTTTTTCTGTTTTACCTTAAGTAAAGTTCAGAGTTGATTTGTTTTGTTGAGCTGCTGTTGTGTTTTTAATAGTATTCTTTTCATAAATAAATCAACGTAATGCATCATAATAAAATATTCATCAATCTTCTCGTATTTCTTCTCATATATATCTGTGCTGAATATGGTTTCAGCATCGCTCGTAACTCGCATATATTCCTAAACTGATGTAAATACTTGTAATTATTCAATGTTTTGAAATGTGGTTCTGCCATACGGACTCTGTGCCATTCATGCACTTGAAATAAAAATTGAGATACGCTGACATTATTATCTGAATATAATGGAAATCGATTAAGTTATACCAGTTGAAGACTCTATAAAAACTATTTTTACTTTTATTCTTTTCAAGTTATGAAATATTAAAAATTGTGTTGTGAGCATTGAATTAACATAAATTAAATAAATTATTCAATCATTTTTATATTGATGCCAATAAATAGATTTTTACATTAATTTTTTTCACTTGTAAAGACTTAGGAAAATTAATTTTTAATTGCAATTTAATTTGAGTAAAGAAACAATTTTAAAGTTAAAAATAAATTTTAAATAAAATACAAATCTCATGTATATTTTATTAATCATATAAATTATGTAAATTGTTTTATGAGACTGAAATGAATTTCTGATCTTCGTTCACAAGTATTTCTTACATTTTAACCTTATTAAATTGGAGTTATTTCAATTCCACTTAATTATATTATTTTAAAAAAAATGATAATGTATACTTAAAAATTTTTAATCACTATAGCGTGATTACAGTTAATTTAAATCCATAAAATACGTTACTAATTTTCTTTTTTGTGATAAATTTAAAAGCAAATTTAATCAAACCTTCGCCGTTTTTCCAAAAAATATTTAAAACATTTAATCATTTACAGTATTTGTCTTCTACTTGATTTTATTTTTTTTATTGAGTTTAACAAATGTCCTATATTTTATATAATTAATTATTAATTAAATAAACCACAGCGTAGTTTTAACGTAGGTTAAAAATATAATACTGAGATTCAATAAAACCTAAGAACCAAAGGACGTACTTTATTTGGTGAAATCACAAAAATCCTACAATATCAATTCAAGCAAATAATACAAAATATATTAAAGTATTTATAAATCATTCATATCAGAAAGGAAATTTTTATAATATATCATTGATAAAGTAAATGAGAATTGTAATTGTTATTAATATGTTAAAGGAGGGTTTCGAAAAGTAATAAACTCGCTATGCGTACATGGTATTGGTTTTGTGTTTACTGTGCTCTTGTGCGCACGGCGTGCAAGGTAATTCTACAGTTTTTGATTTGTTTTAATTTCTTAATCTCTAATTTCTCTTTCTACTCTATCCCCCTTTCTATTTTTATTTATCTTAATTTCTATTTATCTGCGAAATGTCACACCTAAAAGGTGGTGGTTTTCTTATATGTTGGGCTATTGCTGCGTGCTGTCTTGTGCACGGTTGCCACTTATGGTACTTTAGTACCAAAATTGGTACTTTTTTTTCCGTTTGGTACTCTGGTACTCATGTTCAAAAAATGGTACATTTTCGGCGACTCAACTTTATTGTGGATATTGTATTGTTTTATACTTTTTGTACATTTTCTATAAATTGTATTTTCTTATAAAAAGACAATAGAAAAATTTTGGACCTTTTTTTACAGAAATGGTACCTTTTTAAACCAATTTTGGTACAGAAAAAAATTTTCAAGTGGCAACCGTGGTCTTGTGGTACATTTTATTATTTTCTGTTGTGCTGCCTTGTACCACTTTTTTTATTTTCTGTTAGTGCTGTTTTGTGTCACAATTCCTACATTCTGTTGAGTGATATTTTATGGCACCTTTTTTGCTTTCTGTCGGTGCTGCTTTGTGCTAACTTTTTATTTTCTATTGCTGCTGCTTTAAACATATAACCTTATAACTCGCAACCTAATCTCCAACCAACCATAATAATTCCGTCAATCTCCGACAAATTCCTTACCGACTTTATGTCAGCCTTCATCTTTGTCCTTAACTTTAGATAGCTGTACCACATCCTCATCCTAAAAGCCTTTGAATACATTTAATGTGAACTGGTATGTACCGGTACTGGTACCGAATCAGACACCTTTCTTTCAGAAGCACTTTCTTCCATTCGCACGACATAACCAAGCCAGAAAAGCCACTGTATTTTCATGCGCTTAACTATGTCAATGTCGCCATGTAGCCCATATAGCTCATTGTTCCATCTAATTCGATACTCGTTACCAATGCGTAAGGGACCATACATGTGCACGATTATTTTATCGTCAACCATTGCAAATTCGGGGTCATCTTCGCTTTTAGTCACATTACTACTACCACTATTTAGTGGTTCGGGAAGTGATCACTCCAAATGTGAAGCATGCTTTGGAAATCTATCACGAGATTACCTTTTTGATCTTTGCAGAAATAAACTCCAGGTTTATAACCATTTGTTATGCTTGTGATTTTTTGATAGAGTTTTTGAGCTATATTCGCCCAACTTCTCAAGCTCTTCGTACTCGCGTCTTTCTGCTTCTTTCTTTCGTTTTTCGACTGAAAAAATGTTTCTTTTATTCAATTAATTAAAAATAATTTTAAAAAAATTGTTGTGTCAATTTCTCTAATGTTCGGTTTCGTTAAAAATCAATCTAACCACTTCCTAAGTGGTGATATAGTCACATATCAGTTTGAAAACCTGTCTCTATATAAACCGTATTATTATTTAAATTAGTTAACTGTGATTAAAGTAACATTTTCTGTTGCATATCAAGTATTTTAATAACTTCACTGACATACAGAAGACCTTCCTCGTGAATGCTTGTGGAGTGTTGTGTTCTCTTGTCAACGTCCGTAGAGCAACTTTTGATGGATTTATTGTTTAAACAAATTAACACCTCTTCGCGCTTTGGCGTCCGAGTGCCGCTAATTATTTTGAAAATAATTCTCGTGTTTATATGTTCCAAATAAATTTGCATTTACTGAACATTAAAAGTGTTATCGCGTGTCCTTTTTGCATAAATTCAAATGCGACTTCATGTTTCTGGCCCCAACATTGCCTCAAGGTTTTATGTTTTGAAAAATTATAAATTTATTTCATATTTTGAACAGAAACATGCAATCTTTTCAATTGCCTCACTTTATTAATATTGAAGGTTAAGGCCAAGATTTTACTTTTAAAATTATGAATAATGACTTAATTTAAAAATGATTTTCTTAAGTGTAAAACGTTGTCATAAAATATATTATAGCATTAACCCTGATGACTAGTAGTTTTCATGTAAGCAAATATTAAATAATTTAGTAAAGAGTGTTACGTGAAAAGAACTAAAAACGTAGTAAGGAAGTATCTACGGATTATAGTCAACAAACCAACAACAAACTAATTAATTCTCTATTAATTAACAATAGTTTATCCGATGTTTATTAATCGGACAACATGTTTCTCATCATTTATATTCCCACAACGCTTTTTAAACGGCGTAAACGACTCATGAAGTCTAATAAGATATAAACAATCGTCACCATAAACTTGGTTCGTTAAGTAAAACTTTTCAATAAAGCTTTTGACAGTTCTAAAGAAACATATAGTATTTTTGTACCGATATGCTCAACTTATGATTAAACTACAATAGATAACTATAGGCTATAGTATAAACGAATATAGTATATAGCTATTGTTGGTTATTAGATATAATAATATATATAACAGCTATAGTAGCTGACATGTCTCACTCTATTCCTATTATAAGACTACACCAGTCAGCAACTGTTGCTGAATCATATAGTACTTCTGTACCGATAACACAATCTTATGCCCAACGCATGATTTAACTACAATAGATGACTATAACATATAGTATATACGAATATAGTATATGGCAATAGATGGCTATATCTGACTATAGTAGCTGACATGTCTCACTCTATTTCTATTATAAATACTACAGCAGCCAGCAACTGTTGCTGAATCATATTGTACCAATAACCCAATCTTATGCCCAACGTATGATTAAACTACAATAGATAACTATAGGCTATAGTATATATGAATATAGAATATAGTATACGACTATAGATGGTTATATCTGCCTATAATAGCTAACATGTCTCACTCTATTCCTATTATGAACACTACAGCAGCACTACTACAAATTTACATTTGCTCAACTTCGTTCTTGACATTTCTGAGTACTGTAACCAGGTCTGGGCAATACAGTCAGTTCAGATGTAATAACTCCACTTATATAATTGCAAATAACATACAATTTTAACAGCACATCAATAAAAGATCTAAATAACGTATGCATGTACTTGTCGATAGATGGCGTTATAACAAATACATATTTTTAAGAACCTTCTTTTTCTTTCGAATACAACTTTTCAAAATAACAACAATTTCCCAAGCTATTTTATCGACAAATAATAGATAATAATAATATATAAACATTTTCAGTCTTATATTTTTATTAAATAATTTTTAATTATATATTTCTATTCTAAGACCTCCTCTTCTCAAATTCTTCTATTTTCCTGTCAAAAAGAGAGATTTGTCAAATATTTCATAAAATGGTGTATTTATTCGACAAGATGATTTTATTAAATATTTGAAAGATCCCTTCTTTTGAGATAGAATGGAGGGAACTTGGAGATCGATATTTAAAAAAAACTATTTGCCTATTTCTTCATGGCATAATTATTAAAAATATAACATTGGATCCTAATAAAATTAAAAATTATTATAAACCATTTGAAACTCCTATTTTTGAACTTAGCAACCCATTGTTGCTAAAGTTCCAGATGTCTACTAGAAAATGAAATGTTCCCATTTGAGAAAATTTGACCTCATCAGCCACAAGTTAATCTAATAAACCAGTTAAAATATTAAAAAAGGAAAAAGTCTTCATTTTTGTCATAATTACAATATTAAAATATCTCATGAATGCGCCTAGACGAAACAGGAGATTTGAACTCCAAAATTTATAAAATGTTAATAAAACTAGTTAGGTTTGGCTTTCCGATGCTTACATATCGTTTACACAAATCCTTTACACCTATCCTTTCAAACTACGTTGACGCCTCATTAATATAATAAAGAATATATAATATAATATATAAAATAACACATATGTAATATAATAAATTATACATACCACAAATTAAAAAAACCTAATTTATCAATTTGTAAAAAAACTATATTCTAATCTGAACCCAATAATATAATTTTGTCACGAATATTCTGTTCTATAGCAAATACCTAAATTCTAAATAAGATTATTATATATTAAAAAAAAAAAAAAATGTTCCACAACAAACTCGTTTCACCAGTTTATAAGCAAGTTATATTCAATTCTAAACCGATCAACCTCAGTTTTACTAAATAGGTTGATTTTTATAAACTATGTTTAAGTTCGATTTCTGACGAATATTCAATAAAAAATAAAAGTGGTATTACATGTGTCTGATTCTATAGTTTATATAGCTGCTTTGTCTATATACATAGAAACCGATATGAAGAAAACTTCGTACATCTTCTACCAGAAAAGATTTGTTCGTCAGCTTCGCGATAAAGAAAAAATCTGATCTCCCTGATCTCTTCAGCTCCCTGATGAAGGAAAACTCTTCAAATTTATTCCCATATCAATGGAATGGTCTGAACATTTTGTTTCAAATACTTTCAACTTGAAAAACATCTATACAAACGCGTGAGACACAATTAAAACATTCAGCAAAGACCGACTCGATCCGTTACTTTATCTAAATGCTGACCGTTCAAATCATCCACGACAATTAATGACTTATTAATAATTTTGATCGAACCAATAAGTGACTACATAGCTACTCGGTACGAATACCCTCAAAGTTCATATACTTAGAAATGCAATTTTAAGTTTTTCTTTAGTTCATAAGATCTGGTATTGATTATAGAATGGGAAAGAATTGCACAATATCGTCTTGAATTATTTATCAAAGATAACTTTATTTAGTACTGATACAGAAAGAAACATTCGTCAATCGAATAGCAATGAATTTCACATTAGTTTTACAAAGAAAATAGTGAATCACAGAAGAGGTAGCATAATAGTATGGAAATGTTTTCGGTGGCTAAGATGTATGGTATCGTCCTTACATCAAAGTTATAGCATACAGAATAGATTCATGTACAACAACGGATATGTATGTAAACCAACGGTCTCCATGCGGCTTTGAAGGGTTTTTCAGCAGGTTAATAATAGTAAGCACTTTTAACTATTGATCAAATCATGGTGCCAAAAGCATAATGTGGATGTCGTTAAGTGATCAATTTAAATTAAGTGACCAAAACTTATCTAAGCCTATTAGGTACGTCTGGTATGAACTTACATGAGTAATTCCAAAGACAATTTACCAAAATAATGGGCAGTTATGGAAAAATATTGAAAAAGTTTAATGTAATATCTCCGTAAAAACTTGTGGGAAGTTTATGTTTAGACGTCTGGAAACAGGCGTCGAAAATAATGGCGGTTATATGAGGTATTAAATGCGTTCCACTAAATGCAGTGCAATATGGAGCCATAAATAATGAAAGTTTAATATTAATTACTAAGTTTTCACCACATGGCATATTTTTCAGATATTTGATTCCTTTAAAGATTCCTTTAAAAAACATATTTTTTTCATCGATATAAATTTTAAATAAATAATTTTTTAGCAACATATATTTTATTGCTTTAATCATAATCATAAAATCAAATCACTGAATAAAATATATTTAAAAATTAAAAAAAACATTTAAGACAGACAATCTCTCCCCGACGGGGAATTGAACCCCGGTCTCCCGCGTGACAGGCGGGGATACTAACCACTATACTATCGAGGACGTTATATAGTCCGATTACAAACATAGTTTTTACTTACATTATCTATTAGTAATCCGATTTTTAATAGAAGTACTTATAATTAATATAGATTTTAAAAAATTAAAGCAAAACAAAAAAATTACTGTTTTATGAATTTAAAACAAATTTTTAGATTTATTGATATAAAATTTTTAAATTCATCATTAAGAAATTTTAGAGTTATGATAGTCTATACCGTTGCTATTCTTAAGTCTCTCAAAATATCTACAATATACTTTTAATTTAAAATTTTCTTTAGTGCTTTTATTAAACATGTCCTTATTAAATTTTTATTAAAATTCAAAGAAAAAGAAATGGACTTACAATTTACCATATATCTATATTAACACTCTCTTCTTGAAGTTCAAAAAGTGAGTTGTTCCAAACAACTAAAGTTAGGGAATTGTAGAGTAAGACTTTAATACATAAAGTCTGGCATCATAATTCACATCTATATCCTTCTTTAAAACTTATTTTTATTATATCTTTGTTGAGGTATGATCTTTTTGTGCTTGTAAACAAAAAGACTAAGGCAATATATAACAACATCAATGCAAAGATTTGATCTGATTCCAATAAAGAACCGTCTTATTATTTGAAACATGACTGTCCAAACCAAATGCGATAGCGGGCCAATACAAATTACTATACAGATTGAAGGGCCTCAGAAACAAATACATACATTCATAGTTATTATATATACTTTACCATATAAATATAACATTATAAATGCGGTTGTAATGTTAAATTTAGTTTTATTAATTTTTCAATTTAAATTCAGTTATTTGGTATATTATAAAAATAAAATATTATAGTTCTACCAGTACATCAAAAGAAAATTTGCGTTATTGTAGTATATTATAAATATGTCGCGGGCCGCATAAACATTAGCCCCGGGACGCATATGGTCCGCGGACCGTACTTTGGACAGCCCTGATTTAAAACATAATAATTTGTGTCTGTAAACTATAAACTTAGTTCAAATGTAGTCACCTTTTCTTTTATTGTTCTCAAGGGTCCTATCGTCTTTTTTTTTTTTTTGTTTTATTTGTAAAATTAAAAACTAAAGCAAATGTTTTATGTAAACCATTGACGATATTATATTACAGAAGTTAAGTTGTTAATACCGACGGGTAATTTTGGAGGTCTCTAACAGATATCTAAATCAACCTGTACCCTTTTAAATTACTTTACACACAAATTTTTACTTCACTATAATTTTAATTGTAGGCTTCGACAAGGATATACTATATATATACGCTTCATCAATATAATATTGAACAAATTATTTTTCATTGAAAAATTGAAGTAGTCAATATTTTAAAAGCTATTTTGCTGAAACGCTACCACTCATATATAAATTCATTAACTGCAAAAAGTGCAGGTATCCCTCGTATAACACGTTTAATTCGTGCCATTTTCTATCAAAACTGTTTCATAAAAAATCAGATAAAACGTAATTTAAGGCAATATATTATACGTTATATGTTAAATATTATATGTTAAATGTTATACAAAACTTTAAAATTATTAAATCGAATTTTGTACCATGTTATATCAAAACCCATCACTATATACAAAAATTATAGCTAACGTGATTTTTATCTCCATGTTTTCAAGTCTTGTACCGTGTTATATCGAAGCCGCTTAATAATAATCACCATAACTTTATATCGGAACTATTGTAATAGCGGAACTGTATTGTGCAAGTATTGTGTTAAATGAGAAATATCGAGTGCAATTATTGCAATACCACTATACCAACACGTGACCCAATCTCACATACATTTCTCATTGGTAAACTTAGGTATAAACTTTACTTTCTCAGAATTTATTTTCACAAACACAATTAGCTGAAAAAGCATTCCCTGAAAACGCAGTAATTTTAGCTTCGATTTAAAAGAAGGATCGAACACATCTATGTCCAATAATTACAGTGCTTGGTCAAACATATTAGTTGAGTTTTATATATTAGTTGAGTTTTTTCAAGCATACATTTTCTAGAACTTATATATTTTTAAAACCGCGCAGGTAAAACAACAGTACCAAAGCGGTACTAGATCAGAAAAAAAAGCGCTGCTGCCACTAAAATTACCCATAATACCTAGATAGATATTCCGTATACTTTTTATACTGAATATACATAGTGTTTACATGTCTTCTACTATTGCAGAAGAGATAAGACTGTAAATAATGTTTACATAATGTTAAATAGACATGCAAGAAAATGTCTCACTAAAGATGTCTCACTAAATGCAAAAATTTTGGAAAAAGTATATATAAAAAAATATATAATTTAATTGGCTATGAATATATTTGATATATGCGTTTAATAAATAATTTACGTAACTTCCGGAATTAGTTTAAAGATTACGTCTACAATGAAATAAACTTCATAATCCAAATAAGAGAATTCAATTTTCAACTATTCCATCATCATCCGTGACTATATAGTCCATGTAGGATCTAAGCCTATTAAATAGCAATGTTCCATTCTTCTCTGTTGTTTGCTTTTGTTTTCCAATTCTTATGTTCATTTCTTTTAAGTCCTGCTGCACACTGTATTTCTATCGCATTCTTGGTAGCCCTCTTCTTCCGCTGGTTCCTACTTCGTTCTCATAAATTTTAGGCGGTTCTCTTATATCCGGCATTCTTATCACATCTCCAACCCATCTTAATCGCTACTTTTTCATAAATTTGTTGATTGTATCACCTTCTGCTAGCCGCTCTAGCTCGTGGTTGTATTTCAGCTATTCAATATTAGATTTCATTAAAGAGGATCTAATTTGAATGTTAAGATACAAACTCTAACATATGTCTTTAAAGTCGATTTTTACATAAAATATGATTAAATTTACATTGTCCCTGCTACTCTTATTTTTTTTTTTTTATTTATACAGTTCTCACACACTAACAGACTTTTTTTACTACCAAACAAAGGCACTGAAAAGATTTTACTAAAAGGATCCTTTTAACTAACTTTAATAGATTATTTTTGTCGAAGAAATCTGTGTCGATATCAGTTTAGGTTACAATCATTATGAGCAATGTTTACATGATTAATCCACAGAGAATGTAATGAATTAAACAAGTAAATTCAAAAATTAATGATTCGAAGATTTACATATATTATATACATATAGTTATAAATATATATATACATATATATATAGTAAAATGATGTTGCCCATAGCAGATATGAGCATATTTATGTGTAGGACTGTTTTGTTTGGCAAAGTACACAAAACTTCACTCTGGAACAATAACAACGCATGAGACAAAACCAACCCAACGACGTTAAAGCTTATCTACAGCAATCAATCTTTAAATCATATTTTGAAGTACTTCAAAAATTTCAATTTTATTTCTTTGAACAAGATGCGCCCCATTGTCCATCAAAACTATTGGTCCATTAATTTGAATTTCTCGAATATTGAAGACAATCGAGTCAATTTGTTTATGTAACCATAGAAGCATTGGCATAAATAATACACGTTTGAGTTAAGATAATAAATAAATAATTTAAAAAATATTTTAAATAAAATTATTACAAATTAAATTTATAGAAATAGTTTCAATTTTATGTATTTTTTTAACATTTTTTTTTTATTTGTTGATTGTTGGAAGACTATGATTCGTAAGCACCTTGAGTGAGTTAATATCTCTCATACTTTGCTTTGTTAATGCCCATTGTCGCTCCGCCTCCATTACCAAAACCGCTAATTGCACTATTTGTGGCTGTGTTGCTAAGACAACCATTGCCAGTGGTTCCATGAATATTTGTCTGTGAGCTACTGGAATTGCTGCTCGAGGCCAAAGTGTAGACTTCATAGTCAGCAAGCATAAAATTGTAGTCACCGTAGAGGGTCCTAGGAATAAATAAAACTATTATTTGAACTTAAATATATAATTGATATATTGATAAAACTATTTTTATTTTCATAAGCAATATGAAATATTAAATATTTTTTATCTAAAATATATATATCAATATATAAATTAGTTTAATTTATATTTAATTTAACTTTTAATTTAATTTAATATAATTTTAATTAAATTTAATTTATATTTAATTTAATTTTAAATTTAATTTAAATAATTTTTAATATATATTATATATTAATATTATATATATTATAATATATTAATTTATATTTAATTTAATTTAAATTTAGTTTATGTTTAAATATATTATATATATTAATGTTTAATATAATGTATTTATAATATAAATAATTATATATAACCAAATATATTTAAAATATTTAATTTAGTAAACTGTAAAACATTTAGAGGTCTGATTCTTTTCGAATCAGACGATCGTTAAAAAAACGAGTAACTTTATATGTCCATTATTGAGTGTTGCTATTATCGTGAACAGAATTGGTTCCACCTTTAAGACTGGAACCATGGTAAACAGAAAATATAAAAAGAAGCAAATCATATGATATAGATATATTATTAAATTATAAATTAGCTTCAGAGATATGAGCAAATATTCTTTATGTCTATATCTCACAGACTTTCAGAAAACAACCGATCTAAAGTAAATATACAGAAATGTTTTCTATAAGCAATTGACAAAACTAGAATTTATAATAGAAGTACATATGACAATATGCATTATGTATTAGTTCTAAAACTAGCTTTGGTAATACAGTGCTATTTTGTTATTTATCTTTGTTTACAATGGAAGCAGTTACTAATAATAAAACACAAACCTTCTGTAAACAACAGGGATCAAATAGAGTTGGTATAACGTAACACCTTTACTCTCTTCTCTGCATGTGACTTAATATCTGGAAAAACTAGCTACCTACATTACTTTTATTGTAAGAACCATTTTTTATTTAAACTATATTTAAACTATATCACAGAACCGATACGATCAAGTTTCCCTCCACTGCTTGAATTCTTCTAAGCAAAGCTACAGTATTATTAAGATGATCATATACTCAGATGAATACTTTAAACGTCTGCTGTTACGTACTTGTTAATAGTTTGAAATAGATAGTAGAAATAATAGGAATATATCTAGAAAGTGATATATTTTAATGAGTTTTATATTTATACTAAAAAAAAATTTTCCAATGAAATTCTGTATGCTATTAAATTTGACCATTGCTATTTCTACTTTATTATTCAATATAGACAATAATTAGACAAAAAACTTAATGGAATCTAGTAATTTAAAAACTAAATAAAATATTTCTTCTATTTCGGAATCATACCCTTCTACATTAGAATAAATTTAAATATAATATAAACTTTATAGAGCATTGTCCAACGCTTCAAGAAACGAGAAGATTCTATCGAGATCGGATGGGAAATATCTCCACACAAACCTCCACATAAAACGTAATTTTACTATATAGCACAAAGTGACATGCATATGCAAATTTGAAAGTGTTAAGATTTAAAAATAAAGAATGTTATCAGCAAAAATACTGGATGGTTTCGCAGGTCAAAAACCAGCTTTCAGTGCATCACTTGTATAGTATGAGTCAATTTAATTTAGCAAACGCACAGAAAGATAGTTCGATCAATCTAATTCGGACTATAAAGCATCGACATATACAAAAAAGATAAGAATTATAGCAATTAGTAAAAAAAACATTTCACCACAATCCAAATATCCTTAGAATATATTGCTTAAGAAGGTTTTTTTTAATCTCCTTAAGTAAATTCAGTGTACCGAGTGATCTATAAATATTTAACACCAGATCAGATATAATCAAACTTAGTGTCAGACAAAAGTTTTAAAAGGTCATTAGAAATACGCTCTACGCGTAATTTGAATGTTATAGAAACCACACAGCACTGTTTATGATCTGGTCCTATACTCAAAAAGTAAAAATTTTTAAAGTGTATATAACAAAGTATATAGATTTGTGACCAATATGTGTGTACAATAAGAAGAAAGGACAAAGGCAATATTTAACGATAACTGATGAAATACATTGAACTACATTAACAATGCCTACAGTAAATATTCCTTAGCTATAGATTTACTCCTTAAAATGTCGCCCATCTATTTTCATGTCCAAAATACGTTAAGGTGGCGAGATTTCTTAACCTGAACTGATGTTAGATTTTACATCTCTAGTTTTTCTTAATCCTATTTTACACCATATAGACTGCTTGTGTACTACTCCGTTATGCGCTTTCTCGTCAAAATTTTTTGTAGTTACTTTCAGATCGGCTTTTGGCTACAAATATAATGGCCACTATTCACATATTAAAAAATCATTGGATGACTACAAGATTGGAAAAGCAACTACTTTTATAATTCTATAAATTAACCATATATACTAACATATATGAAGCATTGTGACCATCATAGGAGTGTGGCAAGTTGGAATACGAATCCAAGTTTGAATTACAGTTGTTTGCAATTAACAAATCCGCACCAGCACCAAATATTGGACCACAACTGTAATATTGTAAAAAAAGAAATTATAAACTAATTGATCAAATATAATTACTTCTCTTACTCTGGATGATAGCAAATAGCGTACGGTTTTTTAATTATTTCGAATTTAATAGGTGTGTCATCACCAGATGGATTCAAAGCAAACAGAAACGCACGCTCGGAGTGTATGTAGCCGCCTTTGCGATTTGTTTTAGCCCAAGCAACATCTGTAAAGCCGCCACTTATTTCACCACGTGAACCCTGCAAATGCAATTGTTCAAAATCTATGACAAAGGACCATGTAGCAAACAATGCTTACAATTCCAATGACGAAACAAGGTGCAACACCATCACAAAAATGATGAAAAGCACTTGAAGAAAAACCATGTGTGGAAGCACGATAAACAAGTCGCCAGGTTTGTTTGGGTGAGCCATACCTGAAATTTAAAAGAAAAAAGCTATAGTTTTATATGTAGTCAAATGAATTGATTCGTTGTACCAGCCATTGAGTACACCTTGTAGATGCATTTTATCATTTCGTAAAATTTGTGAACCAGGAAACATGTTTACTGTTAGCCGCGGTTGCAAACGTTTGTCATCCTCACTCAAACCGGGAGATAATATATGTACACCACTACTACTAGCCGTGCTACTCGATACCATTTGATTTGCGTGTAATGCAGCGTAACGATACCGCTCTAATGACAATTCCATTGGTACTGCACCAGTAGGTTCCACCTCTTCCGCAAACACTTTCGAGTCGATAAGTAAGAGCCGTACATGTGACATCACACCAGACAAATAATTACAAACACGTACACGCTCTTCTTCAGTCCAGTGTGGTGTTGGCTGTGTGACGCCTGCTTGATTTTTTGCCCAAGCCAGTACGCAGCGCCAAACGTCTTCTTCTTCCAAGCAAAACTATAAAAGTATTTGTATTAGAAAATTTTGTAGTAAACTATGTGTTTAAACTCACGTAATCTGATGAGATTAACTTGATTAAAGCATCCTTTGTCAAATTCAGGAAAGCATTGGTTTTCACACATTCATTGGCATTCTCCCCAATATAAATAATGCAACGTTCCATGAACGAAGCAGCACATTTTGCGCCTAAAATTGTAAGAACTTTTGATTTAAATTTTTGGTAAAGCTTTACTACATAAACCAGCACTGCAATGATTTCACAAAAAAAAAAAAAACAATTTTTAAGTAATTCATTCTTTTTATTGAAGTAAACAAAATATTTACAATATAAACATTTTGTTTTCATTGTATTTAATTTTCACTTTATGCAATATGTTAAATAGACTTTATTTATAATTTAAATATTAATTTATAATTTCTAAATGGAAATAAGTTTATGCTGCCACCCCAGACAATGTCCTCGGCGGCCAAATTTATACTGCAGCCGTTTTAACCTCAATCCTTGGATGGGCTAACATTCTGGATGAGAGTGATATTATCTCCTTTTAACATAATGCGTCCGAGATTCTTTCTAACGCGTGTTTTGACATAGACTTCCTCAGCGTCATCCAGCACCAAATTCATGTACTCATCGAATCCAACGATGTGGCCTTCAATGCGCAGCGTTACATTTTCGTAGAGCCAAACTTGCACACGCGAACGGTTCTGCAGGTAACGGAAAATCAAATTGATGGGTTGAACCATCACCTTTTGTACTTTAGTATTTCCCTTGAACGACATCGTGATCGATTTTAACTTTACATAAATTAATATACTAAATATTTCCAATTAGCGTTCAGACAAAAACTCGCCGGCGTTCACGGAAGACGCGCTGAAATCAAAATGTCAAAATGACTTCTGAAATCAATTTTGACAGCAATGCGTGAAGTTAGCTGCGATTATCGCAAACTATTTAAGTGGCAGGTTTGTGTCAATACTAAATCGTCGCAAATAACTTACTAATAATAATATTTTTAAAACATGTATTTGCGTAATTGTTCCTAATAACAAATGTTTATATTAAATTTTTTTATAAAAAAATGTACAACTATTATTGAGCGCGAAAACGTTTAACTATAAATTATAAAAATTAATATTAAATAAAAATATTGTTAAAGACAGTAGTAAGGTCTAGAGTTGCCATTGCACTTCAATGAAATAAATTTAACGCAAATTAAAGAAAATAATTTTTTCATTTAACCTGAGTTCGTTTTCAAATTTTTTGTGTCAATTAATTATATACAAACACAGTTTTATTAATAGTAAAAATTATATAAATAAAATTTTATTAAAACGTACTAAAAATTTCAAGAAAAACTCTTGTATATGAAATTGAAAGATATGAAATAATCATAACTAAATCTCGGATTCTTATGCCAATTGAATATATAAAATAAAATATGTGGAAATAAAGTAAATAGCTTCCAAAACAAGTTTCTGTCCAGTTTCGGACCTTTTAAAGTATTGAACAAATATAAGTACTTATATAGAAATTGGAGGTCTAATCATAACAAAGGGTTTACTGAGAAGAACTTGAATACCTACAAATCTTAGCTTTAAAAATAAAGATGTCCGGTCATATTGTCGAAATGCCAGGTACTATAAAATAGTATGATTCTTCTTAAATGTGAAATAAAGTCCCCTTAATACAACCATTGTTTTTAGACTGAATTTAGAAACAACTAATTTTTTTGGAAGTTGGAAGTCAAGAAGTCGGCTTTAAAAAATTTTAATTTTGTTTGAATTATCTTAAAATAAATAAAATATTACATGAACCTCTTTTCATATATGGAATGATTGGTCTAGTCTTCACCTCAATGAGGATTAGGTAAGCGAATATTTGTCTTTTTCTTTTTCGATTTTCTTATTTATTAACAGATTTAAAATGGAGCTTTATTGTCTTGACTTTCATTTCTAAGACTAGTTCCGAACTGTGATGAAACACTTAAATACATTGGTGAAGAAATCTATTTTAGAGTAGTTGAATATATTGTATAGCATTTAAATTATTTTTTATTAAAAGAAAAAGAACTCTATTGGGAAAGGCCACCAAGACTATCACAATCTAAAATGCTTTTAGAGGCTTACAGCCTAAAACTTTTTAAGGATTGCATAGAGCAATCAAAAAACAACCTAAGAATTATTACGGGATTATTGACCGGTCACTGTAGATTGAACAATCACCTATCGAAGTTAGGAATTCAATCTAACTCAGACTGCAGATACTGTAGAGCAGAGAGAAAAACTGCATACCATGTGCTTGGATAGTGCCCGGCACTGATGCACAAGCGGAAAAAACACCTAGGAGGATATTTCATTGATCATAAGAATTCAAATTTAGGAAAGATAGGCTTTCATTAAAGAAATCGGACTTGAAGAAATGCTCTAATCCAACTAAAAGACACAATAGGTCTTTTAGGGCGCCAGTGTACTATAAAACACATTTCGAAACGTCAGCAATATTTTTATAGAGGACTATATAAAAAAATAATAAAAAATATTTCACAAGGTTTTATTTTATTCACATAACCCTTTTAGATCTATTTTAGACTCAGACAAAATTTAGAGTATTTATGTAACGTATATCTCGAGGCTTATAGACAAAGTTATCAAGTCTTGAAATAAATTTTATTTAAATCTTATTATTTTTGTTACATATAGCAATAGCATAATACAGGATCTTTTTCTATAAAAATTACACTGACGTTGGACACTCACTGAGACTGATTTTGATTGTTATGTTATACATTCTAAGTCTGATAAGAAAACTATATAGTTATAGTTCTCTATATATTATTAAGTACATGCGATAATAATATTCAATATACTAGGATTTTGAGAGTTTCAACTATAATTTAGACATAGTTCGGTTTTAGAACCGTTGTAATATTTATTAGATGAGTGGATAATATTTAGTGAATTAGATGTTTAAATAGCCAATTTAATAATAATGACCATAATATTTATACAAGCTGTGGAGCCAGTGCTTCATAAAACAACTTTTATCAGACGATATCAGACATCGAAGGATTCTTAACAATTGATAGTATAAAAACAGAAAAAACTTATACAATATTTGGATAAATGTGCAGGAATGTGTCAGGGAGTGTAATACCAAAAAATTTTTTATTAGGAGGTATATATCCACTCTGGATACGCTACTGTATCAGAATATAATTTAAAGAACTTATGTTATGTGAAAAGTTTTACTCTTTTAGTTTAACACAACAATATGATTCTATCAAGAACTTAGAAAACTGGGATGTATATATCTCTGATCCACACAGTTCAAACATACATATAGGAGGTATAAACCATTTAATTACGGAAATATAACAGCTTTAGGCATATGATATAGCAATCCTGTGAAAAATACATAATGCAATATGACCCCTGCTGAACAAAGTTTCTTTCTAAATCTGATAAATTATTGATCAAATAATAGAGAGATATAATGTGATAATATATTTTAAGTACAACCCTATGAGAGAAGTACGACATGTTCAAGAAAATTACAAAAGCATCGATATATGGGCGTGGTAGAGGTTAACTTAGAAAAGTAAAAAGTGAAATTATAATCGACTATAACAAAATTTATGCCTTGGATCAGGATTAGAAAAAATGAAACCTCTACCTTATAGAAGCACTAGTCACGGAGTGCAGTTTTAAAAAAAAAGAAGTTGAGGTGTTATTTAACTTTGTGGTATTTTAAAAACATATTTAATAGATTTTTATTTTGTTTCGCTTAGCGTACAGCAACAAACCTAAAAAACTGAATCATTATCACATATCAAATAATCATCATTATTATCTGAATTAGATAATGATCTGCATGGTATCAGCATGGTAATACCTTGATTAAAGACAATAAAGATACATCTTTGAAGATTTATATGTTTTGTCTTTTTATAACTTTTTATAACTATCTATGCCTGTAACTCTACTATAAAGGCATCAACTGATCCTACTTATTCAACTATTATTTTGCATTATTAATGTAAAATACTTTGCTTTACATTATTGTCTTAAACAAAAGAAAAATAAGACGGAACTTACTTTATAAAATAGAGCGGAAAATATCTAATATCTATTGGTATCATAAGTGATTATCAAATTGTCTTAACCAATATCTGAGCTTTGATCTTACCTGCTTTGTCGTGTATTTCCATAACAGCTGTCAAAAATGTGCAGGCATTATCTACTGAAAGTGTAGAGATCACATGATCCTCGCAAGCTGCTCGCAGTTCCTCTACTCCCATATCCTGTGCTAAGGTCATCATTTCAAAAACCCGAGAATCTTGTAATAAAATCTGAAATTCAATAGTGAATAATAAAATTAAAAGAAGTCGTAAATAGAATTTTTACTCACTTTTGCTGTGTAAATATATAAGATGAATTGTCGAAATACTTCCGGGTTGACATGAGAAGGTAAGCGCACTGGAATAGGAGCTCCGGGTGCGGGAGCAGGAGAAACTGTACAGCCTGGCATACTGATTTCACCACGTTTGCCACTTTTGAAACTTTTACAACTGCAATTTATAATAATATTAATATTTTTTTATTAAAATATAAAAATTAATTATGAATAATGTACATTCCCATATGCTGAAATGTTAGGAATTATCACTGGATACAGCGGCTATATCGATAATATTGTGAAGTTCCAAAAAAACTAAGCACTGAAATCGCATCATGCATCACACGCAACGACTGCAAGTATACTCTAGGCACTATATGAGAGAAATAATATATAACATATCCATTTTATTAGACATTGCCCAAAACTCCAAGAAATCAGAAAGTACTTCTAGTGTTAAGTGAACTACATTCACACGAATGTTACATTTATCTGACTAGTGAAAACTGGCAGTATCTCAAAGTCATTCTTAAAGGGAACTAGTTATTTAGGAATAAAATTATTATGGGCTGTTTTGACTACGGACAGCACTCTCTTCTCATATTATTAACATTTGCCTTTAGTTCATCTTATTTCTATATTATACACTTTTCTTTAATTTATATATATTATAACTTACGCAGAAAGATGACATAAAATATAATTACGTATAATTTTAAGTAATAATTGCATAGAAAAAGGGATAATAGTCAAATGTAATTTTCAAAAGTTTTTTTAGATTTTTATTCAAGTAAATTCTAGGATTGATATAGTTCTGTGCGGAAACCACCAGATGCCCATCATCAGTAGGCTTTCGAAATAACTATTTATTAATTATTGTTTAATTAATTAAAATAATAATTAATTAATTATTCTTTTCTCTTTAAAATAGATTTCTTGGTATTGGACAACAGAGATCGGAGAGATATTAAGTTTACTGCATTCGACCGTTCATGAGCTTTTGAAACGCTTTCATTTATTCTCAAACTTTAACATATGGGTTACACATCTTCTTAGGAAAACAAATCACTTTTCTGTAACGTCAAGAAGATGTTCCATTTTTGAAACGTATCATTAGTCTGGAATAAAAATGGCTCATACTGATGCACCGGCTCATACTGATGAATCACTTCGAAAACCGATATTAATCTAAAGAAATATGATGCTATCTGTTTGGATGAATTTAAAGGAAGCGGTTTTGTTTGAGGCTATATCACAGGACATCGCTCAAATCTGAAGTAAACTAGCATCAGCAAATTGTATCGACAAACTGAACGATTCGCTTAAACAGAATACGTCAGATTGGATCAATAAAAAAGGGGCAGCTTTCTATCCATATAATATGAGTTCATATATGTTTGATAACTTGACAAAATCTTCCACAGCTTGATGGAAAATAATACCACATCCACTATATTCCCAACCACGGTTGCCACTTATGGTACTTTAGTACCAAAATTGGTACTTTTTTTTTTTTCGTTTGGTACTCACTTTCAAAAAATGGTACATTTTTGACGACCCAACTTTATTGTGGATATTTCCAATTAATTTTTTTTATAAATGCAACTTTGCACTATTTTATATTTTGTTCATTTATAACACTATGAAAAACACAGAACGAAAAAACAAAAAGGTCCAAAAAAATTTTGGACCTTTTTTACAGAAATGGTACCTTTTTAAACCAATTTTGGTACAGAAAAAAATTTTCAAGTGGCAACCGTGTTCCCAACACTTTCTAATTATTATTTTTGCCAATATCTACAAAATTTTTCATGTGTAAAAACTTTTGCTTCAAATGATAAGGCCAAAAATATTGGAAGTCGAAATGAAGACAAATTTATAGGCATGTATTAACGATTATATTCATTGACAACATATGAATTATGTTGTTTCATTTATATAATATGTGACTATAGGTATATAAAAAGTGCAACTGAATAACACCATGAGACTCAGTAAAGCACTTTATTCGTAATAATAATAATTTCTGTAATTTATAAAAGCAATTCGTCACCTAAATACATACGTTTTATTAAATGGGTTAATAATACATCAGCATTGCACCATGTTTCCACTGCAGCTAAAATAGCTTTTGTTAATCAAGTCAAGATTTGGTCGTTTCCTTTGGCATAAGTTGATTATTGCATGTGAAAGAGCTTTTAAGTGTCAGAAAGTTGCGTAAAAGTTGCAGGAGCGTTTATTTGTTTACATTTGAATTATTAGTAGATAATATTTAGTTTCGTTCTGTTAGTAGAAATTAACTAATTAAGCATGGAAAACGTAGAAATGGCAAAATATTTTGTATATAATATTTACTTATAAAAAACTAACATTTTCAAAAATTATATAGAATAGTTTGATAAAGCTGCTTCGAGTATTGCCCAATACCCATTATCAGTGATCTTGGAAATAATTATTGTACTTAATTATTCGTAAACAATTTTTTGAGACTGCAAGTCCCAGGAATCGAACTCGTGCGCCCTGCCGAATTTGAAGCTCAGAGTCACCGCTCTTTAACCAACTTGTTTTTTTTAATAATAAATTATTAATTATTTCCTTAGCGGATTAAAAACACTTAATACCAAAATAACATATTTTATAGTGAATATAATGAAGAGGAGAATTAAATGAAGATTACAAGCAAAGTGGTATACCAAATGCCATCAAAAAGTGAAAATATGGATGGGCTCGGTCATACCCTAAGAAAAGATACGCGCAACATAGCTCCTTTAGCCTTAGAATGGAACCGCGTTGGATCAAAAAGAAGAGGACATTCAAAGACAACATGAAGGCAAATAATAAGCACTGAAACATCAAACAGTTTAACGAGGTTAGATACATGGCACGGAATAGAGACAACTGGAAACTTTTTGTAGACAGACTAAGTTCTTAGATATGCAATCAGTTTCTAATTGCATGTGTTTAATAATATAATAACAAGAAACTACCTAATGAACATCCCCGTTCAAGGAAATCCTTTATTTGGTTAACAATTTTTCTAAAGGGAAATTTTTTCTAAAATGTCCCTTTAAGCCATATACCGTGCGACAAGTGCTTGCTTAAGACAGTGTTTACTGTAATACATACAAAATATAAAAAATTTCAATTATAATCTCTAGTCTTACCGAGTCATTAACAGAATTCTATGGGCGTAAATTCTTTCTTCTTCGCGTCCGCAAATAAAAACAATGTCGGCGCTTTCTTGATCTTCGGATAGACGTTGCAGGTCTTCAATAAGTTGTGTTGTAAGCGGAGCTGGGCAAGGCGGTGGCGGCACTCTTGAACTCATTATATTTTTTTTTATTTATTTTTATAAATATAAATATTATTTTTTTATTTTTTTTTATAATTTTATATTTTAATATAGGAAGTTTCTTCTGCATTAAATTCACTGTCAAGTTCAGCTTCAATGTTTTTGTTTTTGTCTTTGTTTGTGTTTTTTCTGTTTTTTGTTTTTGTGATCAATGCACGTGTTATTGTTTTTGTTTTGCTCCGCTCGTTTATGCAAGACTCAAATTTTCACAACCGCAAAGAGCGAGGCATGAGAAAATCTCGATCATCCTCAAACTGGTTTCAAAAAAACCAAGCGACGATGGCAAAACAATAAAGAAACGAAAAGAAAACCAATTAAAAAGCCACAATTAAATCACAAAGAACTCCGTTTTATTATATAAAAATTAATTTCTCTTTACATTGAAACTTATTTCTTTAGTAATATTTCAACATTTTTAATTTATTATTCATAAATTTGACTCGCAAGAAAAGCAATTAAATCACAACACAAACAACAAACAAACTCCACTGCCAAACCTCTGCTGCTTCTTCTCTTGTGAGCTCGTCAATACTGGCGCTGCTTTGGTTTCTTTGACGTGAATTTGTGGTCCGTCTTCAGGTAAGCAAGAACGGCTGAGAAAAGATTTTGTTTATAGCTGAGTTACCAACACTCGAAATTCATTAAACTAAACGATCGATAGTTAAATAAATAAATAAATAGTTTACGATCATTGCTTTCATTTATTATTTAATTATTTTTATTTATTATTTAATTATGAACAAATAAATTTAATTTATTAGATATTTTATTCAGTGATGTAAGTAAAAATAATTTTATAAAAAATTATTTCAAATTAAATTATTTCGAAACATACTTTCAGGCTCCAAAAAACAAATTTCACTTTACAGTGATAGCTGCGAAATTCTTTGATTTTAAAATTTTTAATAATTTATTAAATTCTAAGAAATCATAAAAAATAAGCTTTATTCGGTGAAATTGCGTATTTTTATCCAAATTTTTATTTTATTATTTCATACAACAATAGTCATTAGGACAAAGGTTCCCATAAAATCAAACTTAAAATTGTAAAAGCGGATCTCTCAGTGTAGGTCCTATAACTAAAACTGTGTTACAGATTACATATATTTGTTACAAAAAATACTAACAACTCATAGCTCTGCATTCTACAATAACCATTAAATTATAGTAACAATGTCTGCAGCAGAGAACACACAGGTATATCTAGTTTAATGGAAATCTATTATCTTATATATTACATATACCTATATTACATATATTACATATTACATATATATGCATATATATTACACGTTATTAAGCAATAATCATATAGTGAAAATATTAAGTTTGTTCCTACAAATTTAATAAAAAATTCCAGTCAAAAAATTAGAAAATCGTGATTTCTTTTTGAAAAAACCATTTTACACAGCAGTACGGGAAAGCTTTCAAGCAAAAATCTAGTAATTCCTATATTTTATTTCTATATTTAAAACTCATAGCGCTGTTATGATAATACAGTTAAACTTCCATAACTTGAACTTCTATAACTCGAATAAAAATATTGTCACGTTCCAATAGGAATATGGGACAATGGGAAAGTACACTTTAAATTTTGAATTACTCCCTAATCTAGTGGTTCCATACATTTGCACAAATGACAGCGACTGACATTTGCATCAGAAAGCAACATAAAAAAGAAAAAATTAAAGATTTGGTTTGGAAAAAGGAACTTTCCCTAACACCAAAATGGATTCATACTTAAAACAAAAATTCGAATTATAGAATACACTTTCCTATATTCTTATTAGCACGTGACAATATTTTTATTCGAGTTATAAAGAAAATCAAGTTATAGGAATTCGATTTATGGAAGCAGAATTGCATTTAATTTGCTCTCTAAAACCCTGTTGTATTATTTTTAGTTCGAGTTATAGAAAAGTCGATTTATAGGAGTTTGTGTTATGGAAGTTTGACTGAATATGAAAAAAAATGACAAAAACTATTATTGAAGTATAGAACTATTAACATAAATACAGAGACGTTATTTAATTTATTAAATAATTATTTAATGAATTAAATATTTAAATGAAAGTGACATGAACAAACGATTTTAATTATTTTAATAACCGATTCCTTTATGTAAAAATTAAATTTATACATAATATATATATGTAGCTCTAATTATCCTCACCCTCAATTTTATTTGCAGCTTCACATAATTTTATAATATTTATTTAAACTTTCATAATTGCTTTTTTCTTAATTCACCGCAAAGAACAAATATTTTAATTTTATTACTAACTATAAGGATTTTTTTAAATAGGTTGACCCCACTCAATTTCAGTTTTTATCTTAAAGTCTAAATAAAAGAACGGCAGTTTGGGAAAATGTTTAAAGTTTAGTCGCACTTTCATCTTTTTGCAAAATAAACATTTTATATTAATCTTTAACTACATTTTGAGAACGGCATTTAGGTTTTTTACAGAGTGTGACTGACTTTCATTTTCACCTCTCTGAGTGAGGTAAAGCAATTATATTTTTAGCGATTGAAAGGATATAATTGTTTAGTTTATACATTTTGCAATATCAATGCTATTATTTTTAAGACAATGTCTTCAATATTTAATATAAATTCTTCCTACAAATGCTTAACAACCCGACAAAAGTTTGGTAAAATATAACAAAACAATAATTGATAACCAAATAATTCGACCGTCACTGCTATATGGTTTTGTAGTGTTTAGCAAGGCCTCAAACACTACTGTTCGTCAGCTAGATATTGCACAAAGCCAGGCTCTAAGAAGAGTTTTCATGACACCATGGTACATTACGACAAAAGACGTCCTCAGGAACCTTAAAATTGATCCGTTCAAAAAATACATTGAGGATAGAGTCCTGAAATTATTTACAGAAACTGACAGGCTTACTAGAGCTAGATATTGCACAAAGCTAGGCTCTAAGAAGACTTTTCATGGTACCATGGTACATTACGACAAATAACATCCTCAGGAAGCTTAAGATTGATCCGTTCAAAAAATACATTGAGGATAGAGTCGTGAAATTATTTACAGAAACTGACAGGCTTCAGAATGGTATCAGGCTCCTCGGGGAGGTATGCAAATCTGACATCAGTTATTGTTTACTCTAAAGAAGGGATAAACAATAATCCAGAGTAAAAGTGCTCAACTGCACTGACTCAACTAGCCCCAACATAATAATAAAATTAACATAATATTGTAATCCAGTTTAAATTTTTACATTAATGACTTACAATAAAAGTTATCGTGTAAATCAGATATGATTCACATAATAACTTGGGATATGAGTTTACTTTCCAATCCTTTTGTGTGACGTCAGGTTTTATACGACATTTATTTTATTTTTATATATTATTTAATGGAAGCTTAAGTGATTTAAATAAAAAGAATAAAATATATTATAAAATTTGTATAAATAAATGATTTTATCTGACTGTAGTATATATCGTATAACTTAAGTTCTTTACCAAAAAAAAAAATACTTCCATTATTTATCAGTTTGTAATATTTGTTCAGATTTACATATGCACTAAGGACTGTTCTCAGGGCATATGTACTCTGTACATATTTATAATTACACCAATACCTCCACAAAAACACAACACTTCCTATAGATTTCCTCTATGTACCTATTATAGATGGTGGCCTAGTTCGCTGTCATACTTTTAATGGCAGCTTTTCATCGCCTTTCAGCGCCAGTGTTGTCATCTTTCATTAAATACTACTTGTACTTGCCTCATTTTGAATGCTTTTCTTTTCCCTTTCTTTATCAGCGATAGAAGACTTGCCTCGTATTTGCTTTCACTCTTTTGCCTTTTGTGAGGATTTTTTCACAATTTTTTCATATTTTAATTTTAAACGTTATAAAAGCGATTTTTCATCATTTTTACTTAGTTTTTTCATTATTTTTTTCTACGTGATCTCGGTTGGTTGGAGTAGGTGGTGGTGCTGTATACAATGTCGCAGCACCTCCGTAATGAAGAATGGCAAAGGACATGTCAGCGAGTCAGTTAAAGTAGGAAAAGGCAAATGAGTCTGCAAAACGATAACAATAAATGGGTTAAAAGCTTAACATTTAGGGGGGAAAATAAACACAGATTTTAATTACATTTTAGAAAACGCATTTTAATAATAAAATCACACAGAATCACAAAGTTATTTAAAAATAAACCTAAACGCATTTAAAACGCGTCAACGAATCGATAACCGCTTAACAGGACCTCATCGTGTAATGCGGAAAATTATTTTCTCCTAATGATCATTTGCTATGTCATTAACAGCTGCATAAAATCACATTTTCAAATTGTTGACAAAACCAATCACAATATTTTTCCAAACACCTGAAATGTTGCACTTCTCTTTACCCAAGACATCACAATTTTCATCCCATCCCATCCCATCCCATCCCATCCCACCTCATCGCCTCCACACAGGACTCGTGCACAAATAAAAATTTGCGCTCTTCCTGGCTCTTCCTGGCTTTACATTCCAAGCGAATCGTTTTGACATAGCTGAGTGGCACTGCATTCTGTTGGCAAATTTCTGTGGTTGCTGTGTATTTGTGTAATATCCGGCGGAAGTGCACTTAACCAACAACAAAATATCTTCAAAGTTAACAAAGTGTTGTCATAATCAGCGGCTGTACGCAGTACGAAATTTTGGCAATTACCTCCTGACAGACGCTGTTTTCACCTCTTGTGGTAAGCGCTTAAGTTTCTAACTTAGTGCTATGATAAAACGGTTTCCTATAAGACAAGTTTTTAAACTTAAATTGGCTAAAATGGGATTTTATGAAATGGACTAGAGAAAAAAAAATAATTCAAAAAAATCTTAAACTATAAATGATTAAATTTGGCTAAACGCCAATAGTTGAAATAATAATATTTGTCAGGGGTTTCTTTACTTTATTATGCCCTTTACATTAGAAATGAAGAGAAAATAAAATCGGTTACTATATAAACTATTTGCAGTAAAGAAGAATTTTAAATGGAAATAAAATACATACATATATAAATAAAAGAAATGAGTCAATTTTTGATAAAAAAAATATATTTCAGCTATATGATTACCATCGGAGCCATGCTTGAGAAATCACATCCTTGAGGACCAATTTTCAACAATGCAGAGTGAAATGTCTGAGAAAATACATTTATGAGGTCCAATTTTCATCAATTCAAAGGGGAATGTCTGAGAAATCACAATTTTAAGGTCGAATCGCACAAGTTGTGCATTTCATACTGAATTCCAAGAAAAAACTTGATGATAGATAGTTATAATAGACCAAAGGCTTTAAGTACTCCCACTTAAAGCACTCCTTCGATGTCAGGTCACAAGATCTAGGAATCTATTTCTAAAGATTATATAAGTATCAAATTCTTGTTTTAATATGGCTATCGTTGCCCTAGATATATAACATATGACCAGTGTCATAACCAGAACTGTGCCAAAGGGGCAGATATACAAGTAAATAAAATATTTTATACCATTCTGTTGAAACCAAAGACCTTTCAGAGTATGTCCTTACAAGTTTGAACAGAAGAAATAACTACAATTCAGCGTAGCTAAATTTCATGCAGTGACACATGTATTATTTTTAGTTTTGAAGAAACTGGCTAATCAGGCCATCTAACCCGATTTGACCACCAAAATATTTTTAGAATGCTGGTATAAAAAATCAATTTGTCAAATATTTCTGTTCAAATTGTGAACTAAGTTCATCACAGATTTTGGGGTTAAAGTTTATTATTTTGATTTTGTATTCTCTTTCCTAAGGCTATCTAAACTTATTTATGCTACTATACTACTACTATGGTCAACTTTCTTCAGTGAGGCATAGGATCTCAATAATTCTTCTAAATCTGACTCTATTTGGCGCTGCTCTATAGATGTGGTTCAATATATGTATATCGTGCATCAGTTAGCTCACTTCCGACCGTTCTTCTCCACGTTTTTGCTGCGTATGCTGCTATACCTAGTACATAATCTTATCTGCTTAAATACGGTAAATTAATAAACTATGAGGTAACTATAAGTTGAAGGCTTAAGCATGAAAAGAAGGCTTATTCTGTACTGACAAAAATCTCATTCATGTGTTTGTGAAGCCCTCCTCATTTTTAGTAGAGATCTTACCTCCTATGAAATTTTGTAGGGACAGGAATAAATAGTAGTCAGTAGGTCTTAGATCTGGAGATAGATGAGAGAGACAATTTATGTCATACAAGCTTTAAAAGATTTTAGGAAATTACCAATCTTTTATAGGACCTCGCATTATCTTGATGCAACACTACATCATTCCTGTTGATAAATTCTGGACTTTTCTGCTTAAACAAATTACTCACTTTGTCCAACTGATGACAGTGTACTTCAGAAGGCTTTTACTACACTTTTACCAGCATCTTCAATTGGTCTTTCAAAATGATCTCTTCTACTTCATAGACTTCTGATAATATTTTTTCTTGCTTCGATAGTATAACAATCTTTCATATACAAAAATGCACCAACCAAAAAGTACTGCCTAGAATCAATTGAATTTTTACATAAGTAGAGTTTGCTATATCAGCTGTCAAAATATATAGTAATAATACAGTTTAAGTAAGAAGTGGGCTTTGACAGAATACAATTAAGTCCTCTGTTGGAAAAAAACGATTTTACTTTCTGAAGAACCCAATATATGAAGTAAATTATGAAAACCCTCCAGAAGTTTCAAGAGTACATTTTAACTTTCCACTCTTACGAAAAACTTTGAATTAAAAGAAATTTAATCAAATAGTCATGGGTCGGTTTAAAATTTCTGATAATCAGAATAAGAAACTAAAATTCATTTCGATTTAAAAACTTGGTCAATTGTTATTTATTTTAGTAAGTTTTTGTGAAGACTTCGAATTAGAGCTGCAAGTGGATAATGGTTTTCAACAGCGAAGCAAAAAAACGTCTGAAGCTTGCTTTATCAATTTTGCGAAGAATTTTTCATATTGGTTACATGCCGTTACTTATTTACTTGGCATTCAGGGCTGGTCCATCTGCCGGGTATCCGCCGTTTTCATTTTGGGATTTACTGCCCAATCCTTTTATTTATTACTGATGTGTGTCTATGATATGAGGATGAAGGCCCAAATAGTAGGACGGATTTTTGTTGCGAGGTTTCACATCGTTGGAGAGAAAGATATGTAAACGATGATGTCCTCAACAAATAAGTTCCACCAAACAGTTTAACATAATAGTCTTTTGTTTACAAATTTATTTTTTTTAAATAAATCAATTTTGAGCTTCAAATCTAAATAATATTATATTATTTATATTCTTTTAAGCAAATTTTAATTTTTCTCAATTCTTCTTTCTGAAAACAGTTCTACTGACTAAGTCCGTTATTCGATCTGCTTCAAAATGATAAATAAACCAAACTAAAAACGATATTTGATAATCTAAAACAGCGATCCATGCCACTCAACAATTTTTGTATTTTTGTGTTTCTACTGCCATCTAGTATTCGACTTCGCAGAATTTCCTGTTCTGATACACTAAATATGTATGTAAATATAAAAAGTGCTCAATATGCATTTCAAACAAAGCTATAGTATGCAATGTATGGGGCAACCCAACTGGCAACCCTCACTTTAATAACTCTATCTATTAATGTGCTTTGAAGAAGCAGCAACGCAGCTTTTTACTTTTTGATGTCATTGGGAGTAAGAGATCAATAAAATCAAAATTAGAATATAGCTGATCGAGTCTTATTATTGCTATATATCTAACGTGTTACCTTCATTTTATATAATTACTAAATAAATTTATTTCGCAATAATAAATTTAATTTTTTATAAAATTTTGCGGACGTTTAAATTTTATATTTAATAGTTATGTAAACTATATTATACATAATAAATAAAATGGAATATAACTAAAATATATAGGTATTCTTCAAATAATATTAATACCAACGCCGCGTTATCGAATCTCAGAATGTTTACAGGCTCCTCGGGGAGGTATGCAGATCTAAGGTCAATTATTGCTTAGTCTGATGAAAGGATAAACACTAATCCAGTCAAGGCGTAAAGAAAGGTTTTGAAGAAACCTCGCAGTTAATGGAGAGTAAAAGTGCTCAAGTGCACTGACTCAAATAGCTGCAACATAGATTATTTTATAGATTATTAGATTATATACCATATATCAAAATTATTGACATTTTTTCTCTCAATGAGTGTAAAGTTATTTAAGAAACTAATGTAGAATCTAGAAGTTACATTAAAAACTAACAATATTTATATTAATATTTTTAATATTTAACAAAAATAATTTTCATTTCTTCACTACGAAATTGAATTTCCTTTGCTTTACCGTAAAGGTTGGAATTTCCACTCATTTCAGCTAAAACTAAGATCCTTCCTTCAATCCACAGCTATTGTAACTGTCAAATTGATAGACAGGCGGAAATGAAAACACTGAGTGAGATGAAGTGCCGAGTGGCATAAATGTGGTGTTGATATGGAAGTGTAAGGTAAGGTGGTAAGGTCCATTGTGATACTGTGGCCAGAAATAAGAAAAAAATTGACAAAATTTATGCGTAAATTTTGGAAACGAATAAATGATGAGAGGGTTGATTTATTAACGAAATTTTCATACATTATCTACACTGCAAAAAATATTTGAACAGGGAGTAAGACATTATATGTATCTGAATATTTTTTTATTGTTACTTTTTTATCAAAATATGTACAAATATTTGACTGGTTTTAAATTCATTCATAACACGTTATTATAAAAATTGTCCCCTTATTTTGATTTTATAATAGTACGTTTATCTCCAGATGCCCATTTAGAAACTATACGTTTTTAAAATTGGAAAAATTGGAAAAAAAATCGTCAATTATGCTATAGTGAATTAAAAAAAAAAAAATTTGAGATATTGGAGATATTTGTCGTCTTGATAACTAATTCCGACGCTGAATATTTTTTGATGAGCAAAAATACATTGTCTATTAAGCACATTATCCATGCAACCTTCACTTTTCAGTAAAATCTGTCATAATTACTTCTAAATAAGACAGCATCATTTTAATATAAAAATTACATTTTTGCAATAAACATTAAATTATTATTATTTATTATTAATTAATATTATTAATATATAATTATTTAATCCACATTCCACTCCTATATGGCGATTTTATTTATATTTTGTATGTATATGAGTTTTTCATTTCGTGTGAAATATTTTTGATCGGTTACGTTATCTACCACTCTAAGCATGCGATGTCAACGCTGCATTCAGAATCTCGACATATGGTTTGGGTGCTGTGTGTCTAATGCCGCCACGATGATTCCTAAGAGATAGATTGTCGACTCTGCTTAGAAGCAGACGAGACTTCCAGTCACATTCTCTGCCCAGCCTCAATCTGAGCCAGGAGGACATCACTGGGTCGAGAACCACTCTCTCCTTCTGATATTAGGAGGTCCTCAACGACCGACATTTTGTATAATTGTGATCGTTCGGATAATATAGATATCTCATAATTTAGTACCATATTATTTTTATAATATATGTATACACTCTTTATATTCTTTTTTTTTTGGAATTGAATCATATCACTCAAATTATAATTCCTCATTAAAATTATCTTTCATAATTTATTTTAAGAATTGCTAGTTCTCTTTAAAAATCGTCGTTTTTATTTGAATTAATAATTTTATTAGTACCAAATCCAATATAAAGAATTTGCAGAATTTAGCTTTGAAGGGAACTACTGCAGATTTGTTATTGTTTCTGAATGTACAAATAATATTATATATATACTAACTAAAAGCATTGATATATATAGTTGTTATGGTTCTTTACAAAAATTTATGAAATATATATATAAAAAATTATATTAATTTATGATCTTCTTTTGGATTAATTCCAATATATTTTGAAAATCGCAAAAATCTAATCTAGGATCAATCTTTCACATAATCATTTTTTTTCGCTGTGTAAAAAGGCTTACACCCTTAGAAAAATATTTTAACACCCTATCCATCAAATTGTCACTTTTTGCGTATAACACACAATCTGCAATGTCATCAGTGACGTTTCATTAACCTCAGTGCCATTTTTACAGTTTGGAGTCCCTCAAAACAACAACATGAGGAATCTAACAACAACAATAACAAAACCACAACAAATTCCGAAATAAGTGCAAAAGCGACGCAATATACTCATTTCCGCTTAAATAAGCCAAACATTGCATATTTGATAAGACCTGAGCTTAACCCAAACTCACACCTAAATTAAATATAAGAGAGAAGAAAATTTTTTTGAAAGTTACATGTAAAAATTTGGGGGAAATACCTTAAAGGCACAGCCATCGCAGTGACATTTCCTAGCCATTGCAGACGATAATTTGACATCTTTTCGGGGCGTCCCGTACACCCACTCTCTTCCGCTCTTCCGCCGTTAATTGTTCTTTGTAAGTGGCAAATGCGAGCACTTGAAACTTCTTCGATTTTTTCAATTTTTTCAATTTTCAATACTCTTCCTTCATCCGTAATAAACAAGGCGTCAATGAAGGGCGTTCCACAATGTTAAGGACCTCCATTGTTATAAGTTTTGTAACTGTTTTTGTTGTTATTATTTTGCTATTATGAATTTTGACATTTCCTTAGAAAATGCCAAAGCACCCAGCAATATTGCAAGTTTCATGCAAAAACTGAAGTCAATTGTCACACAACACGTCACATATTGGCAAGCAAACAAAGGGTCTCCAATGTTATTTTAAAGGGTTATTTCCACTTTCTATACTCGTATTAAAGTCGGAAGAAAATATTGTCACTGAATTCAACAATTCCTTTTCAAATACGCATAAATTTGACGGAGCTCAAATTTTGCTTTGACAATAGTCAAGCCACATTCCCGTTTGTGTAAAATTATGCAAAAATTTAAATTTCACTGTTCAGTGAATTGCAGTTTAATAAGTTTTGGAAAAAATTGTAGGTTTTTGATTTAATCATTGATGTTCCACGTATTTCCACAAAACCGAGGGTTAAATATTTCTACTTCCACCGAAAATGGGATTCTGATACTTGTTATTATAACGACACGTGTCCAATTTGTTGATGCAGAAGTGTTGGTTCCATTAAAAATTTTATCGACTTTAATATCGCACTTCGCGTTTGATGGTCTAAATTAGAAAACCATAATTGCATTATGATTTGAAATTTAAATCGTTTTAGTATTAAAACTACTAACCTCTAATTAGTATTACAGATTTTTTTAGAGTTGCTTCATAATAACAAACTTTTAAATCTCTGATAAGTTAGGCCACAAATTCATTGAGTTACAACATGACGGCAGTCTATGTCCATAAGTGGATAACCTCAGTTCATCTTAATAGATGGAAAGAGTTGAGCACTTGTAGACAGATCAAAGTCATGTAGCCGAAACCGTGGGCCAGGGAAGCGATAAAAGTGCTTAACTATTCGCGGAGCACTCTAAGCTGGTTGACCTCACTAATTACCGGACATGGCAACTTCAAGTATCACCTCAAAAAGATATCTCTTGCTAAGGAAGACACTTGCAGACTATGTCTAGAAGAAAAGGAGACAGCGGGGCATATATTGTGCAAATGTCCAGCACTGGCAAGTAGGAGGAAGACTGTCTTGGGACACCATTGGTTTGGTGATGACTTGATAGGAAACCACAAGCTAAATGAGCTGCTTGCATTAACAAAAGATGTAGTTATGCGAACGGAAGTCACTCCTGCTTTAACTCAATAACAACATCCGAGAATCGAAGGACGAAAAACGACCCAAGTAGTTTCGTGGTCTACTTCGACTAATCCTTCAACTCAGTGGAGCCACTTGTTGGACAGTGCGCTGCCCAACGTCTCACCATATATTTTGAGGCCACAAATAATAATAAAAATAAAGGACAACCAGAATAAAAAGGATTAACACAATTTAAATCACTTATTGGTATTTATAACAATTAGAGAAACCAGGATTGTATGAACCTATCAAAAGAAAAACAAGACTGGGTATACGAATGAAAACTGTGGATTCTGAGAAGAGAATGAGGAGTCAGCCACACATGTGCTGTTAGAATGCCCTGCGCTAACGCACTTACGGAATAGGCACCTGGGCATGTATATTCTTACGGAAGAGGCAATAGAAGTTTGTAAAGAAGGTCCTATATGACTTTTTATTGACGGAATAGGGCTTAGAGACCTACTCTAAACCCAGAAGGGGATGCAATAGACTCGACGGTCGGAGTGACACACCCCCTAACAATAATAATAATAATAAGACACAAATATCTGTCATTCCCTTTTTACTTAAAGAAAACATAACGAACTACTACTTTCAAGTAAAATACGGACAAATACGGAGAAGTACAGACAAGTACTTCTTTTAACCGTAAAATATGGACAAGAGAAGTGGAAAAGAAAAGACTGCTACTTGAAGTTTAGAGATAAGACATCCGATGTACCACAAAGAAGCGACATTCGAATGGACGCATAAACTACAGCTACATATATTAACTTAATTGAATTATTGTAAATGATTGATATTTTATAATGTAACACTATTGCTTAACGTAAGAAATTATTCCTACTTACGTCAGATCGATTGTTTTCACCAAACATATATAAAGAGTATGCTTTGTCGAGTTGTACGCTCACGTTTATGAGACGGAGACAGAAGGAGCATTTCTTCAATCTCTTAGTTAAATTTTTAATTAAGAATTTTTTGTTCTGTGACAAGAGGTCCAATTGGAATAAAAAAATGGTAACTAAATTAACTAAAACTCTGTAACTACACAACCTAAATAGTTCACAATTTAGTCCACGTTGACTTAAGAATAAAAATGTCTTTCACTTCAATATAAAAGTTAATTTAAGGTAAAAAATTTATAAAAGTTAATATTAAAGTCAACTTAATATTAAAGCATGAGGGATAATCAAATTCTAGAACCTCTTTGGATATTTGAAATACCGATAGCATTACCGATAGACACTCATACGTACATATGTCTACCATATAAAAAACGTTAGATGAGTTTTTGTTAGTTATCTTAGTAACATTTTAAAAAAATCTACAAATTGTTAAGTGCAATATCACGTGATCAAGAACGGACAATTTACCCCAAACAGTGTAGTTAACTGCAAACAACAATAACAATCGCCTATGTGTCTCAAATTTTCAAAGTTCCAATACCGGCAAAATGGTAATAGTCTCTTTGTAATAGAGTCCTAGAATCCTTCAAACTAAATCCTAAAATAAATAAAAATTGAAAACAATATTTGGAAAGTTTTAAGATTTAGTAGCTTTCGAATAGAAATTAAAAGACAACAACAAAGATCTTAATAAATTAACTAAATTTTTGTAGTTGTCTTGCGCACCTTATGTATATAATTTCATCTCAAATAATACTGATCTATTATTTCTGTATAAATAAGAATGCATTGATTAATCACATTGCCACACTTGAGTAATTTTCCAAGATTAATTTTGATGCATTAACTTTTGATGCTTGCTACACTTGATGAATTCTAAATATCAAACATTCGTACACATGAATTCTGCTTAGTTATGTTTGTTATATAGAAAAGGAAAAGAATCATTTTGACAAATAATTAAACATTTATTATATTTCGATATTTTCGAATTACTATAAACCGAATGACCATGCAAATTTAAAATAAAAAGTGTTAAGAAATGGCACAGAAAAATTTTAAAAAGGTCTTGGTTTTATCACCTTTTCAACACCATTAAAGTACGAGTAAAATTTCAATCCATTTAGTAGATTAAAACTGTGTGAAAACTGTTATAAAAACTATATTACAATCCTAATTTTTACTTAAGTGTGGCGTAGTATTACCTCAAGAAATTCATTTTCCAATACAATTTTTAATATTCGTCCATGCGACGATATTAAAGGTCTGACTAAGGTAGATCAAAGTGTTATTTAGATATAAAATTCTTGTAGTTATGTAAATCTTCTAGGGGTACTAGAACGAATAGCCATAGAGAAAAAATGCTGTTAAAATAAAAATAAAGAATATTGTTTGAATGTTTGCAGTATTCTAATATTTCTATTTGAATTTAAATAGACTTATGCGCTGTGGTCTGAGGTGAATAAAACTAATATTGATCCTTTATTCATGGTAATTATTGAACAACTTAAGGTGTTAAAACTAAAGTAAAATTGTTGTATTAATGAAATGATTTTAATTGTGAAAAATTTTAAACTTATTAATATACTTTTGCTTTCTTATTCAACCAACATTTATTTTTGTATTGTTTAATAGACTTCCTCTCAGAGGAAGTCTTTGTCTCAGAGGACAAAGCATTTTTTACATCAAATATAGAAATTTGATGTGAGTGGAATTAATGAATATGTAAATCTCTATAAAAGTCAATCTGGTCAGAATTAATAATTAGTAAACGAAGAAAAAATATTTTAAAAATTTTATAAAACAATTTTAATAAATGTCAGGGATTTTTCTGCAAAGTGTCAATAAACAAACATGTTAACGCACATTTGGGTCTTTGATTGTATATTGTATCCGAAAATGAACATTAACATGGAAAAAGAAAAAAGAAAATAGTTTGTCATCAATACTCTCGCCTGGTTACAAAATCCATTATGAGCTGCTCCATGCAGCTGTCACCCTGCAATGCGTTAATAATGACACTTTTTTTACACAGAAGTTTTAAATTCTCAACTCCATTTCCATCACTACTCCACATGACTAGCCTCCGCTCACCACACTGGGATTAGCAGGAAGGTGATAGTTTTTGTAATGACAAATGCTGTCGATGTTAAACGATATTTTTTTACATATAATTTTGACACTTGTGTCCAAGCACATTCAGAGCCGATAAAATTTAATTACTTTTTCATTGCACATTTGCACAATTTTACACACATTTCAGACAATAGCACAGATCCTCGAGCAGAGCAGAGCAGAGCAGTGAAGTTAAAGCGCAACTTTTTGAGCCTCCCCCTTATACGTCGCACATGGTGCAGTCGAGGTTTTTGGGTGGGAGATGGCAACTCACACTTCCGCTGCACTGACACTTTTAAGTTGCCTCCGCAGCAATTGGAAAATGATTGAATTTCGTTTAAATTTGCATTTTATGCATTTCGTGCGGTGAGATTTAAATGCGAAATTCATGCAGCAAAAAAATATGTTAAGTTGGCAATGCGAAAATGACAATTGCAGCAACAATATTGGACAGATTGTGCACGCAGAGGAGCAAGAGGAGCAAGGAAGTGCAGTGCGACTATGAGATTGTGCATTGCAGTGCGTTGACAGTTTTATTGTCTGCATTTTCGAACGAAATTTAATAAAAGCCAATTTTGGTGGCATGTTAAAAGGATTAGCATGGATTTGCTGTTGTGAATACTTTTTAGTTTTTAGTTGTGAGTTTCGAGAATCTCAATTTATACAGCACTGTTGTGTACATTTAGAAATCAACTTTAAATAGTCGTTAAAAGCAAACATTCAGACTTATGTTCCAAGACAGAAAGTTCAAATTGCGCGATTAAAATTCCAAAATTTGTTAATTTTTTGATTTGCATTTGAGTTGCAATTATTAAAACCAATAAAACAAAAGTTTATGATTGATATTAGTCTAGCGAATGGCGATCTGCTCTACATATATCTGTTATTTATCGACTTTAAACGTACATTCGATACACTTGTCCACACCGCCATCTGGTTTTTATTAGAGTGTAAAGTCATACCGAGCAAATTAATAAATTCAGTAGAAGGCTTGTACTCTGACGCGCATTGCTCAGTACTTCACGAAGAGCGTCTCAGCGGACAAATTCAAATTAGGTCTAGCGTTCGAACACGGCTGCATCCTTTCATCTTATATTATTTAATATAGTCTTATAGTATTTATGCCGGAAGCAATGAGCG
>NC_051846.1:82968175-82980965 GCF_002237135.1 Teleopsis dalmanni
GGATTTAGTAAAATACTCTTGTATATTAGGGGTTCTTGCTATGAATGCGGTAGTAAAACAGCAAAAAATCGCTAATTGAATTGTATGGAAGTTCTCTAATGGCTTACCACTACAACCAACCAACTACTTCAGTTATATTTTTAATCGGTTATAGGAGCGAAATAAAATTTATTCACTAAAATGAATTCTTGCATGAAAAATCGTGGTGACAAATGATCTTAACATAGTGTAGATGTCCTTTTAAGAATGTCAACAAACTTAAAATATCCCTATCAATATGTATACGAATGATACGAGGGCGGTTTGATAAATCGGTGACTTTTTGAATTTCCCGTGCAGTTACTCCAAGTGCAACAGTGCTCCTGTCAGCTGTAATCTACCAGTGGGCAACTTTTTAATATTGAGCAAGCTGCGACGTTCAGTTGGTGTTTGATAGCCGTTCAAAGCAGACAACCTCGTGAATTTTTACGAAAATAAAAATAAAGTGAATTTCGAGTGCTGATTAAGCATTACTGTCCAAAATCCACGAATTGGGATACGAACTGCTACCCCATAGCCCCCTGCGATTATTTTCTGTTTCCAAATCTAAAGAAATGGCTGTGCGGTAAGACATTTGAGTCGAATGAAGAGGTCATTACCGAAACAAACGCGTATTTTGAGAGCTTTGAGAAAACCTATTATTTGGAGGGAATAAGAAAATTAGAAAAACGCTGGACTTAATGTATCGAGCTAAAAGGTGATAATGTAGAAAAATAAAATGTTTATTTGCCGAAAAAAATTTGTTTTATTCAAAAAATCACTGGATTATCAAACCGCCCTCGTATAAAAAGAAGGGTTCATTAAAAGATATTTCTAATTATTATTATTTTTTATTATTATTTTATCTAATTATTATTATTTTTTTCTTATCTAAGAGGAGTAAATTTAATTTTTTTTTCAGTTAATCAGTCGATTCCATCAACTCAGTTAGTATTTAATATTTGTAAATCATTTATTGACTTAACGATATTGTAAAGATTTCAAAACTAAGCAACTATATTATTGGTCAGTTATATTTGTTAATTCAATATACAAAAAAAAACATAAAACCTGACTCCAACTAATTGGGCATAAAAATCTACACACCGTAACCGACCAAATGAGACAAAATAATATTTAAAATATCAGTTACAGATATCTGTAAACTGATATCGGTGCAGCCTATGAACGACAACGTCGACAATATGTCAAATATGTTGCGTTGTAGCTATGTTGCTAGCTTGCTTACTGCATGTTGCCAGTTTAACTACTGCTGCCGGTGCTGGTACTGAATCTGAAGCTGAAGCTGATGCTGATGTTGTTGCCTCTGATTTCAGCTTACAGTTGCTATCAAATTTGTTGGCAACTGTTAATAGATTAGTTTTCTTTATTGTTGTTGCAACTTTTGATGCAGACAAAACTTGAATGTTTAACTACTAATGATAAAAATTAAATGCAGTTACACTAAAACACATTGAGCACGGCAATATCCAAACAACAGGTGGCATTGCATAACAACTACAACGACATCGCCACCGCCGCTACATTGCAACAACAACAATACCAACAACAACAAAATAACAAATCTTAAAGAGATAATAAAAAACAAAATAATAAAAAAGCGATAATAATAAAAGAAGTAATGATTTTAGCAAAAATGGCGGCAAGCGTTTAGAGCAGAGTGTGGAGTATTTTATGACAGTTTTTGCAGTTTGAAGTTATAAAATATCGAATAAATTATATTTTATAACAAATCGGTTCGCTTTAACATAAATTTTACTTACATTGTAAAAAAAATACTAGTACATTTGAAAAAAACTTGAATAAGTTCCTGGAAATTCTAATTCATTTCAATTTATTTGGTTGAGAATGACAATTTAGTATTTTATTCTCGATGCAGTAAATTAAAATATACGTAAATCTATTAACTCAATACTTCAAAAAAAAATAAAAATTATAGTACTTAATAAAGGAATGAGGAAGAGGATGACATATTTCTAGCAATGCGCAAACGGTTCTCTACTGAATGTCCATATATCTTTAGGCTGTCAAAAAATATCTCTCGAGAGTTTTCAACTAGTATGTCACGATATGAGGTAGCCAATGCTAGTTTTAGCATTACCAGTATCCTTGACCAGAAAACTATGAACGGTCTCTATTTTCTATCTAGAATAAATGCGATCGAAGTATCACTCTGTCGATCTGTATAAAAAACAGAAAAACATTCTTACACACCAGAATTGAAAGGAATAAAGTTTTCCTGCACGAAATGATCTATAACTGAAAGTGTTGTATTTTCTGCATGTAGTTAACGCAAAAGATATGATTTAGTAACTGCAGATTAAACAAGGAATAGAATAGTAGTTCAACACTACTTCATAAAGGTATGTAAAAGAGGATGACATATTTCTAACAATGGGTAAATGGCTCTCTTCTGTGCCTTCATATTTCTTTTGGCTGTCAAAAACTAACTCTTGAAGAGTATGTTCAAAGAGTATGTGACTATATGCGGTAACCAGTGCTAGTTTTAACATTACCAGTGTCCTGGACGAAATTACTTCGGCGGCCTCTATTTTCTCTCGAGAACCATGATAAAAAAGCTCGAACTATTAGTGCCACAGATTTAACTGTAGTACACTAAATTGTCTTTTTCGATTTTTCATTAATGTTATGTTAGTTTGAGACTGTTAAACTCAAACCTATATTTTGTTTTTCTATTGGATATCTGGATCTGTAGGTCTCTGGCAATAACGGGTCAAAGTTGAAAAATTGAGATTTTAAAGTAAATTAAGATTTTAAACTTTTTATTTATTATTATAATAACTTCATATTTATTATAAAGAGATATGAATAAATATAAATCCGAATAAATGAGTGAATAGATTTCAGAAACTTAAATTAACCTGGAATCTTTAAAAATTAAAAAAGAAAATTCAAAATTTCTCTTTTGTCGCAGAGTATTATTGCGCACTGATCAACATGATATAAGATATAATATATACCGCCACTTAGTAGCTTACTTTTTACGTTCAATAAACAAATAATAAATTCGCGGATAAGAAATAAAAAGACTAAAAACAAAACTGACTTAGATCAAGCATTTTTTGATTTCTGTCGTCCTAAGACGACACTCCCCTAACGCGCCTACTATAGAAAGTTTATTCAATTGCTAAAGAAAGGGAATCTTAGACATTACTAATCTATAGACAATACGTGTGCATTATCCATGGAAATACTGTTTTAGTAGTAATAATGCAACAAAAACTTCTAGTTGAAACTAAATGGTGATATCTAATTATCTGAAAGCATTATTTTTACATCTGTCAAAAAATTTGCAAATCCCTCATCTCATCATTACCTCATCATTAAATTTGCAAATTTGTTAAAAACACAATAAATATCATGTATAAGAATTTGTTGTGTTCATAAACTTACTATAAAATCTTCAAAAATAGTTATAACTTTTAACAAAATTTTCTTTTTCAATGGAACTTGACAGGAATGAGGCATAAAATTCTGCAGTCGATAAAATAAATATAAGTTCAAAAATATGTAAAACGCACTTTTTGTTAATTAAGTCGATATCCCGATAAAATGTCTTTATGATAAGTTTATAACAATATATATAACGGCAATAACCTTTCCGATGTACTAAATAATATATTATAATAAATGAAGAATCACTATATCAGTACCACTGAACTTGCAAGAATAAAATAGTTTTTAACTATAAAATTATAAGATCCTACCAATTACGTTAAAGGTTTCAGTTAACGCTAACTCGACGAAGACCAAAAACAGAACAAAGACCTTTTTTCTCGATCAATCCCAGTGCTGTTTGATGTTTCGCTGATCCATGCTTCTGAGTCTAATGTTGTCAACAAAAATGATATATGAAAATTAATTTTATATTAATTTATAATTAAATTAAAAGTAATAATATAAATTTGAGTTTAACATATCTAAGTATAATTTAATTTATAGCGTTGTATTTTTATGATTGAAAAAATATGTTATAAATATTAGTAAATGCAAAGAGTTAGGACCTATAAACATTGCTAACATATTGCGAGCAATAAATTAAAATGGATTTTAAGTTAAGAATCTCTTTTAAGGTCAAAATAATTGTCATAAATATTGTAGAGTTTTGCCAACAATAATTATAAACACAGCTACATATAGGACGTATATAATATGTATAAGGTCAATTGTAAAAAGTGTTCCAAACAGACAAATTGACTCTGTGGAGTTCATAATTTCTTCAGTATATTTCCGAGGACATAATTTACAATGCAAACATATTTTCACCTCTTTTATTTGACTTGGCACTAAAATTATTGCTAAGAATATGAAATTAAGGTGATTGCGATAGTGATGGTGATAGTGATGGTGATGGTGTAATGGCGTGGAATAAGCTCATGTGAGATACGAGAAAATCTGATATCTGGCCGATGCGATGTTTACTAGTGCCATATTATTTACCCACTCTCAGCTTCGCCAGCTTGCTAAACATTCAAAATTGTTGTTGATGCTGATGTCGTTTACTGAAATATTGTTGACCATTGCTGAGATGCAATCGAAATGGTGGTTAACCTGTTGAATACAATTTCGTTTCAGCAAATTACTTTATTGGCAATTGGTCCGCTTGCCGATCCCGTTGCAGCAGCATCTTCTTACTTGGTTGTAGATTTTCACGAAATTTTGTTGGCGATGATTTAATGTGTTGCCTTGCATTACATTTATTGCCAATTGAAATTTGAAGTGCGTGAGAAAGTTAGAAAGAAGTTTTCGAATTTCGGATTACGCCTTATTGCCATTGCCCCATTGGGGAAGAAGAAGAAGTAGAAGGTTAATATGAGGTTAAGATAAGCCCAGTAAATATTTGTTACTTTGTTTGGTACGGATTTGTAAGAAACACAGAAAAGAATTAGTAAACTTGAAACATTGTTTTAATAGCAATATTTGTGCTTAGTGTTGAGGGGAGAGGGAAATGGGAAATGGGGAATCGGTAACGAGGAATAAGTAGAGAGTGGCATATATTAAAAATTCTTCCCATATAGCGAGTTTTAATAAATGGCACAATAACTTCACTTAACAACAGCAGTAAAAAAATACCGAAATATTGTACTTACTCGATTCTCTAAATCCTTTTCTTTACCATTAGTTAGCAGTTAATCGCTTAAGTAATATATACTATATTATAAGTTTATAATACCTAGCTTGTTTTATGATATAATTTTTTTTTCAAGACTTATAAAATCTATTTCAGTTTGAAAAGATTCTTTCAATTAAATCAAAATAAATATGAAATACTTGGAGTAATAAATTGTATTGCAATATTTATTTCATCTTTAATAAATTAATTCAAAAATCTCATTAATAATAGATATAACACCTAAGTAGCAAAAATGCTTTTAGTTTTTTTGGTTAATTTTCTATAACTTCAAACACAATGTTTAAAAAAGGTTTGATTATCTGAACAATATGTTCACACCACAATATAATATTCATATCTGCATTGTGTTATAGAAATCAATAATCACAATAATGTATTGTATTCTATAAACTCCCTTATATTGCTAATGCCAGTCCAATGCCTGGCATGTTTGATCAAGTCTGTATTTTCTTTCACATTTGTTATTTCAATTGACCCTCTAGCTTTACGGTTTTGGTTTATTTTTATAATTGATGCCGGAAAATCGAAATTTCACTTACTGATGATAAGTCCGTAAAGACAGACAACGTCATATCCATCTTTAATATCTAACAGTGGGATATCTTTTTTTTTATTTTTCCGGTAGGTGGAAAGCCACATTGAACCCACTGAAACCACCTCTTAGGAATGAATGCAGATGATTCCCGTGGCATTGTGGAAACTGCATTCCAGTAATAGAAGGCGAGAGATTAAAGCAAGAGGTTTAAAACCTAGCGAGCTAGGCTTATATACGTCAGAAAACATGGGCATAAATAGGGTGAGGTTATTGCGCAAGCGCGGGGGTACTAACAGTAGAGTCATGAGAGCCGCAGTTGAAGAGAGGGATGATGGAGCAATCGGAGTCCCACTCATCAAAGTAAAGAAATAGATATTGGGTGGATATATGGCGTAAGTCCTGGACGAAGCCAGCGGAAAAGGTGCTGGGGGCTGAGATCTCAGGCTAGAGGTTGTGTAGCCGGGCAAGGTGTTTTCGGGTGAGTAAGGGTAGATATGCGTCGATGCGTGTAATTTTGGCTGAGTCCAGAAGGACGGAGTTGGAAAGGTGCTCACTGTCAGGCTTGCACTTGTGCAATCACAAAGGAGCTTGCGCTCGAAGAGACGTCTGGGCGAAGAAGATTGCAGACCAAATAAGTAAAGCTTACGTTAGTATGACGCTAATCAGCTGTTTATAGTAGAGCTGCTTAACTTTGCAATTAAGCTGGTTGTGCCTGCGAAAAATATTTTTTAGTTGATTATGCCTAATTTGCATATTGCGGATGGCATAGTCAACGTGAGGAATGAAGTTGTACCGAGAGGATAGCACAGCACCAAGACATTTTAGCTTGGCCACAAGCTGAATGAGGGTATTATCAACTTGAGCTTGATGACAGAAAATTGTGATATCAGTGAGTTAGAAATAAATCGTTCACAATATTTTTTATGCGAATCTAGTCCTGAGTAATAGAATTTTTTCGGGAAATGAATTGGTGAGCTGACAATATAACGTGTAATGTTTTTTATAACTCTCTCTTAAATACTTTTTCAAACTTATTACTGCGATATTGCAGTGGTCTGCTATTAGCTTAAACGAGGTAGAACTTGATCGTATTTATTCTGGGAAGAATGTGTTTGGATTCTTTTCAATTACTTGTGGCATATTCACACACCTAAATTATATACACCTGTTTTTGATAAAAAGTAATTCCAGAGAGGACTTCTTATATTTTGTTGTTCATTTTATTTGGAACTGACATTCTGCTTTATCGAATAGTTTTTATATTAATTTCTTAAAATTTCGTATATATTTTTATAAAATAATACAAATTAGGACTATTATAGCTTGAAATTGGTATCCAATGTTATTATTAAATGTTTTTCATATTTGGCACGACGCTGATGATGTCCTGCCACATTCCAAACACCACTGATGATGGGTATTTGTCAATACTCGTAACAGCTGTATGGTCAGCCGAAAATTCAATTAATTAAAATAATATAAAATGAAATTTTGTTGTTGTAGTTCACTACTGTTCGAAAAAATCTCTTTATTAATTGTTTTTATAATTCCTGTATATTTTTAATTAAATTACAATACTTTATATAATTATGTCTCCAACTTTATTCGTTAATAGATGAAAAGGTAAGTTGCTTTGCCGCTGTACTTACCGGAGTACTTAATATAAAATAAACAATTACTAAGTTTTGTTATTCGAAATTGAAATACGGATTTAATTGCATATATGCCAGATAAAACGACTTACTTTGAGTGCATTGCAAAACCTATAACTTCGGAAACATCGATCGTAGCAAAACCGCATTGCTCAGAAAATATATGGCGACAATAAAATGTGTCATAAATACGCCCAAATGGCGATGTCAACTTCTTCTTACTCTTAATTGGAACCAGCTAATAGATATTTAATTTATATGTAAATTATAAAATTGAATTTAAGGTTATTGCTTCTGCACAAACAAGTGTGCAATGAGGAGAGTTTTAATCAATAAAAAATCAATGATTAAACTAAATATGTTTCGGATTAAGCAAAAAATTACGAATCTCTCTCTGACTTTACATCGCTTTAAAATTTATTACAATAGGCTTCATAAATAAATTAATCTCGAAAATAAAAATAAAATGTTTGCAGATCAAAAGACTTGGACGTTTGGAATCTTTGATGTGATGGTTGAAGGTGCTTTGTCGTGCAAGTTTTATTGTAATTGATTTTTAAGATCGCAAACGTGCACTGAGACAAGTTTTTACCGGAAAATTACTGAGGTAATAACTTTTAAGCTGATTATATAAGAATTGATTTACTTTTAAAACCTTTTAACTGCTAGAGCTGAATCGGTACGAGGATTTGCATGTCAGTATGAATATGAGCTACAGTGCAACTGCTGCCAGTTTTGTCGACGATTTGCATCAAGTGCATTAAAGGTGTAATAAATTTCAAGAAAATACGTGAAATGCTTACAAAGATGAACAAAATACAATAAACTACGATTTGCACGAGAATGACCTCTGAAAAGTGGAGTGAATCGCTGCTTGAACTAATTTACATAACTTAAGAGTCCTCTGAAGGAGACACCATGGCAGACAGATAGGCAGGCTGCATTCTCGCATATAACACTCTGTTTGGTACTATCTGATCGGTTGTCTGAACATAGCTGTACTGTAATAGAACTGACAGCGAGGCGAGACAAACATACCAAAAGACTGAAAGACTGAAAGACCAAAAGACCAAGAGACCAACAAAGAGACACAAGTTACCACAACGATTCTACTAATATACAAACAGATTCTGACCGATGGGTAGTTGCTCACTGCTTCGCATTATGCGAGTAACAGTCTGCGTCATCTGCAAAGGAGTTGCAAGCTACTTCAGTAGCAGTTGAAGTTACCTTGCGGCAAAGTGACGAAGAAAAATGAGAAGAAATAAATTTTAAAAGACAAAAGAAATTTTTAATTTTCTATTGAAGCCAACTTGCAATTTTAAACTAGAGAAGTGCAAAAACTAATATACAAAATACGATTATACGTTTAACATAAAGTGTTTGCTACTCGTTCAATGGTCGAATGGTCCCATGGTCTAAATGCTAAATGCGCGTTAAATGACGCTTTAGTTGCGCTGGAAAACGCTGTCCGTTCGAGTCAAGTCAAGTCGTAAAGCTAGGCAAGGTTAGTTGCAGTAAGTGTGGAAAATAATGAAGAAACGATAAGAAGACAAAAACATAAACGATGAAAGACGGACGACGGACGACGAACGACGGACGATGGACGATGGACGACATTGCGCTCGTAAAAATCACGAATTGATGGAGTGTCTGAAACGATCAGCAAATCATTTCCATCTCCGCGTTTTCGGATGCACATTTGAATTTCAATGTTGAACTTTTTAGCTGTTAAACTTAGAACAGAGCAACTCGGTGTCCCCAGGTGCTTCTGCATACTTCTCACAATGCTGCCGAGTGCAGTCTGACTGACTGCACATATGCAAAATAAAATCAATTCACACTAAATTTTTTTTGCTTGTTTTTTGCTTTTTTCTTTGTTAATGCATGTAGTGCATATATTGTTTTCCATATTTTATTTTATTTTTTTTTTTTTTTTTCATTAGTTTTGTAGGTTTTCTAAATTCACCTCAAGTGTTGTGGCAATGGAATTCCACTTGACTTAACTGCGCATGTGCATCACCTTAAAGTTGATTCCCTTGCTAATGTTAAACTACTATAGCTGCTGCAGTTGCTGCAGTGGCAGCACTGGCTGCTGTTGATGCTTTTGCTAAAGTTGAAACTGAAGCTGATGCTGATGCTGAGACTGAAGCTGAAGCTGAGGCTGAGGCTGAAGCTGAAGCCGATGTTGGTGAAGCTGCTGGATTTATGTAGGGTTAGAGGGCGCAATGGTTTTCTTATTTGTTGGCACAGCAGTGGCAAGCGTGGCATAACGAAATGATTTACATTTCAGCACTTCTTTTTCCGTCTTATTTGCTATAAAGATATGTTGACGACTTTGCTGCTGGGCTCATAAACGAATGTTTCCACACCAGGGCCAAAAAGAAGCGCATCATATATATTTATAAGATACAAGTGGATTTTAATGGATATGGTGTGGAAAAAAGTAATTAAAATAAATTTATTTTCAATTTGTTGAATTTTACAAGCGAATTTATTGCATTTTAATGTTTTCACTTCTTCAAATATAAAAACCTATTGCACGAAACAAAAGTGTTACAACATAAATACTTTTTGTGCAAATTAAGTATTTCAAATAAAAAAATATATATTTTAGTTAAGCTTAATAAAATGTGTAAAAAAATGAAGCAGAAAAAAACGATATATGTTCTGGTATATATATATATATAGTGGACCAAAAGCGTTTATGTTGCTATATTTGGTAAAATTATTTTTGTAGGGCTGTAAATAGCAACTGTTTGTTATAAATTTTTCAACACAACGATAAGTATGGGCTTAACCATAGTTATTATTATATTATTATATATTTTAAAATAACAGAAAACATAATATTTGTTATTTATAAAAGGGAAAAAAACAAAGAGAATAAAAAAATAAAGATGAACCCTGAATAACGAACTCTGACTAATCTCAATGATATATCAGTAAGTACGAGTAGAAAAGCAAATAGTAATTTATAGGCAAGACTAATAATAATTATTTTAGGCAAACTTCATAAAATTATTTACAGGATATAGCAGTTGAAGCTGCCGTTATATCCAGAAATGGGAATTGAGAAACTGCAGACATAAATTTCAAAAAATAACAAAACTAATAACAGAATTAGAAGGGTTTTGGAATGGTAGGGAAACACAACACAATATTATTCTTAATCCATTGCACGTTTTTGGCTGACCCTGCAGCTATTTCGAGTATGGCCAAAGACCCATCACCAGTGGTCTGTAGAAATGTTGATTGTATAAAGCAATCCTTTTCGACGAATTTTGAAATCCTGACAAATGCTTAATTGCTTCTTATTCTTGTTAGTTTTCACAATGCCTAAAATAAATGTTGAAAGAAATAGCCAAAAATAAGGACCAATATGAAACAGAAACTATTTCATTCACCAAGTAAAAAAAATGGGGTCGGTGATATACCATTTCCATAACAATTATCCGAAATGTTAATATTAAAGTTGAACTATATAGGCAAAACCTATTAACGCCATTGGGTATTAGTTTACAAGCTGTTTGTCAGTAATGTAAATTATTATACTACCTTAAAACACAGCAAAGCTATTAAAACTAAACCAATTTTAAACAGTTTTTATTGAAAGGGGCAATCTATTGTGTTACCTCTGAATAGAGTCACCTAAGCTTACAAATAACATTCGATTCAATAAAAGTCGAATGAATGTACTAACCACATTCCCTGGCAATTGTAAGGCAAGAGTAGATAGGACAGTCAAGACAGTTAAAGAAATAGCCAAATAGTAACAACACACATATATTCAAATGATTTCTGAATATATTTTTGATATTTTAGAATACCATATCTTTGCATCATGTCATGATTACTTGTATTAAAAATTACTTATATTAATGAAATTAAGATTCAGTCGTTTCCATTGGCATAGGCTGATTTGTACAAATGAAATATCCTGTTTCATCACATTTTTCATATAAAGCGTATAATAATATTTCACATTTTGATAATTTTCCTTCTGGGAAATTTATTTTTAAGGGTTGCATGCGACAATTTCCGCCTTAAATGTGGTGATTGATTGATAATGAGCTCTTTTATATGAAAGCTCTTTGTATAGAAAATTATCCTTCTTAGCGGCCTTAGTGAGCAAAACTGCTTAAGGCCATGTGCGAGTTCGAGGATATTGGTAAATTGAATGGATATAGTAAATTAAGTCAGTATGGCAGCGAATGTTGGTATTTACCAGAATTTCGAATAGGGTAAATTAGATAAAAATTAGGTAAATTAGATGTTGCCATTGTGAAAATTTTATAAGTTGTTTAATAAATAAATTTCAAAACTTTTAACCAAAAATAATAAATTAATGCAATAAATAAATTTTTAAATTTTTAATTAAGTGCATTGCAAAAAATCCCTAGGAAATTTCAATTTACTTTACTTCAATTTACTCAAACTCGCACATGGCCTAAATGAAACAATGGAAACAAGGGATTAGTTTCATAAAATTATAATAGTTTTTTTGAGATTATTAAAAGGGAAGCAAAGTCAAACTTTTTTAAAAAAGTATATATTTCTTGAAAAAAAATTTTCAGACTTTTTAAAATAATGAAGTCATAAATTCAAAGTGAATGTATATATATATTTATCTTCATGAAGAGTGTTCAGTTTCGCCACAACAAATTAATTTTACTTTTGGCTTTTTAATTTTTTTTTATAAGTAGTATATAAGTAGCGAGTGGAAGTAAATGCTCCGACTATAATGATGTTTGCTTCGTAGGTGAAAATCACGGTAGAGGACGTCCGCACTTTTGGTAGAAAAACCAGATGACCAACGATTTGGGGGCGCTCAGTACTACCAACTGGCAACAGCAAGCAACTAATCGGACCGACGCGGAGGCTACTCGACGCGGCCAAGGACGATTCACGTTTGTAAAGGCCAACTAATTAAGTAGTAATAATTTTTTATTTAACGTAAACATTTGTTATTAGTGCCAATTTTTTACTTATTGGACATTATTAATATAATTTAATAAAATAAAAAAAGACTTAGGACCTGGCGTCTGTCGTCAGTGGGTTCATAAAATAACGTATTTAGAAGGGAAGAAAATTTGACTTTTTAATGTAAATATTGTTTTCAATACTCGCATTTCTAATATACTCTGCAACTAAATATTTATATTTTTATTTTGTCTAAGTTTTCACATTTTTATATAGTGTCAATTTTCGTCACTTTTAAGATCATTTATAAACCTTTTATTACTTTTAGTTTCACCTCACCAATATTAAGAGAGAAAAAAACCCTGCGACCTTCCATAAACAATTTGGAAATTTGTATTAATAACAAATGTTGAGGGTTTGGTGGGATTGCAAGAAAATTGGAAAACGAGCTGCTCCATCCTGATGATAGGCCAATTCTAGCCTGTA
>NC_051846.1:82981065-82988816 GCF_002237135.1 Teleopsis dalmanni
ATTTAATTTCACCAAATCACCTATAAACAAAAGAATAAACCTATATTCTAAAAACAAAAACTAGGCCTTTCCTTTTTAATCATGTCACAAAAGAACAAATAAAACAAGCACTACTTTCGATGGCAACTCTGAACAAAATGGAGATTTTGTTCGGCTTATATGTGCAAAACACGTCCTTTCTTATAGAATTTTCTATACGTCCACCAACAATGAAATTTCTTTCAAATATGTGGCATCCAAATATCTATGCGGATGAAACTGTTTGTAATTCTATACTCCAGGATTCCCGTGATTTTGCTTGGGGTAATTATAGAACTGGAGTGTGCTGGTTACCTGTTCACACTGTACAGACCACTGTACAGATTATAATATATATTTTATAATATATTATATAGAAAGTAATATTTTTACTTTCTGATCCCAATGTTGAATCACCTGCTAATTTGGAAGCCGCTCGGAATATATAATAGTTATGCGGTTGAAATGCTAAATGGGATAAGAATAAATACAATTTAGCCCTTTTTCGAGGAAAAAAAAGATTATATTTTCGAATAATCTTAAACTCGACCAGAGGCATTCTTAAGTAACAGTTGCTGGCTAAAGTAGCTTGAAAATCTAACTACGTAGACACTAAAAGTAGTTCTGTAAATGCATTTTGGTGGCTACCAACAGTTGTAGTGAGAGTTCTCAGGTACTGTAATCAGTGTATTTTCAATTAATATCTTGTTTTTATCAAATTTTTATTCAAAATATCAGTTTTTCAAGCCTGGCTGAATTTAATTAATATAAGATTCAAAATATATTTATACAAACCAGTAACAGTTATTTTTTTAACATGTATTGTTATTAGGAATTACATTTAAAAGCTTAAGAAATTATCAAAAAACTCAAATTAATTAAGATATCAGCCTTGTAGTAGGTTTACTAACAGGTCATTGTATTCTAAGTAATCATGCTAGGAGACTGAATCTCCCTTTCAACTATATTTGACGCAGTTGTGGTGAGGATGACGAAAGTACCTCCCATGTGCTTGTTTCTGTCCGGCACATGCGCGGCATCGACTTACGTTTTTGGGGCTTTCTTTTTTGAGGATCTTGACGAATTTCGAGACCTCCCTCTAATAGCATTATAAGCTTCATCATAGGTTCTAGATGGTTTTAGCTCTTGTGTTTTCAGTAATACGGTAGCACAATGAGCCTGTGGGCCTAAGTGGATCCCCTGGGATCGCCGTATAACCTAACCTAATCTAAACTCAAATTATTTTTGCAATCTTGTCAAAAATATTCGTTAACAAAATTATTGTATTGGAAAAAAAAATTGTTCTGGAATGAATTTAAATTTCAATTATATTAATTGGTCAAAGATACAATGCTCAATGTTAAACTGTATAAAAAAGGACTACCACTCAAACTCACTGTATTTTTTTAATGGCATTAACTTCTCTAAACCTATAATTTGACAAATAATAATATTCTATTATTGATTTAACACAAATTTTCGAACAAAATTTTGAGGTAAACTCATTACTTAAATACATTGTAGTTAACATGCAAGCTGTTTTGTATATTCTCTCCTCCGTTAAAACTCGAATAAAAGTATCTTGGTATGATTTTTTAGAGTCGACAGTAAATGGAAAATTTTTATTACGTTTCGTTTACATACAGAAATGTATGTAAAGCTGCCTTCTTTATAGGTTAAGTTACAAATTTTATGATCTCTTATTGCAAATAAAGCAACGCTTGAACTGATATTAACTAATTCCGAAAATGGGAAAAATATGTGGAAACTTTTTGCTGTAATACATATTCAATTTGCTGTTCCCGGTAAGTAAAAATTTAGTGAGCCACATAAAAAGTTCGCTTCGAACATAAATCAACTTGTTAACAAGCTGCTTTGTGAAAATTAAAAGAAGAAAATGCGATTCTACAAAGTAAACTAATCACGCAAATAGTACAACTCCGGGCCGAGGAGTCCAAAATATATTCTCACCTACAATTTCCAAGCGCGAAACATTGCCTCAACTTTGTATGTTAATTGCCACTTGAAGAATACAGTCAATACTCGTATAAAGATCCAGGAAGATATGGATTAGACAAATTAAAATGGTTTGCCATACACAACGTGAAGCACTTAGGCACATGAGTTGCATAAAAGAGATCCAAGTTCGTCTGGATGGTGTCTGTCCCTATGTTCATTTATGCAAGTAAATATTTCTGGTTGTTAAAATTGTTTTGACTTCCCTCCTTTTTTGTCTGGCAATACTGTTTTTACATAAAATGTTACAAACATTTTATTGCAAACAATAAATTTTAATATTTGCATTTTTATTTGCAAAGTGCAATAATTTTAGATATTTTCAAAATATATGTGAGCACATTAATACTTCATTTACTTTTTGTTCGAAATTCTCGCAATAAACCATGGAAACTTTGGAATGTTTAAAAAAAGAGTTACAGACGATACTCTAATGAGTACTTAATGTGTAGAGTCTGACGAATCTTAAAAAATCCACATTATAAAAATATTTTGGTCAGTAGTTTTCGTTAACATTTCATGGAATCTCTGTTTAGTTATTAGATTCCTGCTATGCTGACGTTAGAAATCAAGACTTATTGTTTATTTAACAAGAGTAACTGTCACAGATGAAGGAATATTTCTACAAAAGAATTTAAGATTAAATGGATGAGAACTATGAAGCTACAACACACTGAAATAATAGATCAAATACCATAAAAATGTCTTTGAATAGGATGATTTCATCCAACTTAAATCTAAAAATATATCAGTCCAAAAAGTAAAAAAAGATCAACATATCCATACGTAATTATTTGCTTTTGTAAATGATATCTGCCGTTTCTTGTCACTAAAACGTCGATGAAATTTTGCAAACCGTTTAGCATCACTCGATATTTAAGTACCTTATAAATGAACGCAAATAATTTTATTAAACGAATTACCATCAGTTAAACACCGTTGTGTCACAACATATCGAATCATTTTTTAACCGAATAATTACAACTGATAAAAACTGTATTAAATTGTTAACATCGTAGTAAACGATCATTGACAAAGACCGGTGAGTTCCACAAACAACTTCAGAGCATGGGTTGACGAGAAACAAAGGTATGCTGTGTATTTGTTGGGATTGGAAGGGAATTCACAATTACGAATTATTCACTATTCAAACTATTATCTAGCCTGGTGTTCACAAATCGATCGCTTAATTTGGAATTCACTACTAGACCGTTTGAACGCAACAATCAAGGAAAAGCAACCAGAATTGAAGTTTACAACAGAAGAGGATTTGTGTTTCATCATGATAATAACAGGCCACATACATATTTATTGACTTGGAATACATTAACGAAACATGGTTGGGATGTTTTGATGCAGCCACCATATAGTCCGAACATAGCACCATCTGAATACCGTTTCTTTCGATATCTGCACAACTCTATTAATGATAAAAATTGGCTTACTGAAGAGCAATGGACAAGTTTTTCACCGAACAACTACAGAAGTTCTACATCGATGGAATCATGAAGCTATTGGAAAAATGCCAAAAGGCCATAAATAATAGTGGCCAATTTGAATTTAATTAAAATTAATTTTTTGAAAATGTATAAAAATTTGACGGATTCTTTTATATGTATAGCATAACACAAGCGAATTATATACAAAAGAAGACGATTAAACATAATCGTAATACTTTTGTACTATAAGAACAAAAAAGGACGCCATGTAATCATACAATAACTCCATTATGGTCGCTGGAAATACATATAGATTATGTTTACCATTTTTTCCTTCAGAGATCTTAAAAAACAGCATTAAGTCTGGTTAACACAAATTGGCATCACTTTTAAAATATTTCTAATCCTATTTTTTATACATATGTTTTTCGTCAATATAGTTACGTTGAGGCTAGTCAAGCATTTGAGCACTTGTACTCTCTATTAACTGCGAGGTTTCTTCATAACCCCTCTCTACGCCTTGACTGGATTATTATTTATCACTACATCAGGCTAAGCAATAATTGATCTCAGATCTACGTACCTTCCCAAGGAGTCTGTAACCATTCTGAGATTCGAAAGCGCGGTGTTGGCAAGCCTGTCAGTTTTCGTCAATGATTTCAGGGCTCTATCCTTTATGTATTTTTTGATCAGATCAATCGTGAGGTCCCTGAGGATGTCATTCGTCCTAATGTACCATGGTATCTTGGCACAGCTAATCCTTTTCAGTTGAACATTTTTAAGCTATGTGAATAGTTTGCCCAACGTAATATCTACATATTTAATGCTATCCTCCCACTATATTACCATTTCTCCCACTCTCGCTCTCGACGGGTGCTGTCTTCACTTACGCATAATAAACAGAGCCTTAGTTTTTTCATTATTCATTTTTATTTTCCATTTCTGGAAATACTCCAGGATGAGCTTTATATGCTTTTAAAGTATGTTGGTTATATTGAGAGTACATTTATTGGAGTTTAGCATATACGTATCGTCAGCATATAACGCCAGAGTCGAGGGGCCTTAGGATATATCTGATTGGGATATCAGAAGCATAAATATTGTAGAGTGGGAAAAAGTGGCGATTCCTGCTGATTATCGTACTACCTGCATAGGAAGCTGCCGATGATCTTAGTTAGCCTGCCTAGAACACCTAGATGTGACATTTTTACTATTAGTTCATCATGCCAGACCTTGTCAAAAGCTTTAGAAATATCAAAAATGATCATTTCAGTCGACTTTCTTTTACTGAGGGCTGTTTGGATCATTTGGGCCATTCTAGCCAATTACAGCTCCGTGGACAGGTCATTCCTAAAGCCAAATTGCTTGTCAGGGAGTATATTGCGTGAAGCCACTACAGCATTTATTCTGTCAGGAATTACCCTTTTGGCTAGCTTTTCTATCGTTGATAGCAGGCTTATGTGACGCCAGTTCTACGGGAATTATGGGTTCTTATCCGGTTTAGGAAAGACAAAATAAATATTTGAAAGCAATTTGACTGTACTGAACGAGTAAGGCGTAAAATATTCTGTGTGTAATACATAACTGAAAATTTTTATAGCATTGTTGTTGCTTCACATGATTTTTGCTACTCTGAAAGAAAAAATTACGTCTGTTATAAAGATATGTTAAAAATCAAATTAAAATGCTAATACTACAATTAGGGTAGATATGCATCAGATGTTTGACGAAATAACTATTCTATAAAATAGTACATATAATATAATATTTAATGTAATCATTAAGTAGGTTAAGTAGATGAAGAATGTTGAAATTCGAATCGCGATCGTGTAATCAAAATTCAAAAGCCTTACAAATATTTTTAAGTTAATTATCTGTCGTTAATTATTTTGTGCAATATATTTAGTAGATGCTTACTTTTTTAGTTAGTTACCATATATAATAAGCATTCTTTTAACTGGCATCACTTAAATTTGACTTATTAACCTACATATGAGATACTCAAAGCATTTTATTGGGTTGTTATTGCATTATTTTTTACAACTAATTGCCGATGTAAAATAGAAGAAAGCGTAGAGTAAGTTGGAATCATAATAATGCGAGTACTCATACTAATAATAATATTTCCCTTTTTATGTCAAAGCAACTACTTTTATAGCACTAATTTGGCATTTAATTGATAGAACAATTGCGAACATAAATTTCGGTTAAGTCTATCGCTCGATCAGACCGCAAATCCTCCATTGTATACCAATTAGGGCAGCATATGTTGTGCAGCTTTTGCTGCTTAATGCTATGCTAATGTTGTGTGCAGCATTAACTCTGATAATAAAACACTACACATTCACTTAATATCTAAGACTGTGCCTCATTTCATGAAAAGTATATTGACATTTTATTGGCATTTAACCGTAGATACGAGCCGATATTGCTTTTTATAGCCCAAACGAGTGCTTGCAACAGATTTAATGTTAATATTTCGGGTTCAATCATTGTACGCAAAATGTTCGACCTTTCGTTGAACCTCTGAAGTATTTCGACACCGCATTTACATGATCGATAATATAAAATTTTTTATGGATTTGCGTTTTTATCTGCACAAATTTGAAGAAAAAAAACACAGTTTTTAACTGCATTTACGCCTGACAGGTGGGCGTTTATTGCCAAGCAATTAAGCGTACGAATGATGGATTTCCAAAGCTTTCGACTTATTGGTATATATGTATGGTATTGTTAGAAGTAGTGAGAGGAAACCATTTAATGACCATTGTAGAGATATATTTGATGAAAAATTGCAGTACAAAGTTTAAGTGCACATTGAACTGCAGCTCATAGTGTAATTTCATGGAATGAATTTGAGACTCCATAAAATCAATCAAAACAGGCCATGTTTCATTTCTGTTATTGAAGTATGACATGCGCTTTCAATTACCATCTTTCTGGCTTTAGTATATAAAAAATATTTAAAGATTATGATAATGGGATATACTAATATATTAAACCAATATAATGTATGTTCCCCATTCGAACACCTAGAAGATTTGTAATACGCTGACATGTCTATTTATTTAGCCAGTGAAGCTTAAGTCCTTAACAGAAAAGACAAGACTGCTGGTTTCTATAAAAGCGAAAAAAAAATAAAGTTTCAAATGTGGATAGTTTACCGCACCATCATCTACTGTCTACATTCGCAGTATTGTTACAACAGAATGTAGTGTGGACGAAGATGTACTAATAATCTTTTCTAGGTCATCTTTCGGATATCTAATGGTTCAGTCAAATAACTTTAAGTATGAGGCTGCCACTGTCCAATCACACGTACTACTAAATGTGTAGCGTTCTTGAAATGATCGACTAAAATAATTTTCGCATAAGGACTTATGATGTTTCTGGCCACTACCATAAGCAGCATGTGTAAGACAAAGCATAAAAAGTTGAAACCTGACCATTTGCCGAGAAGCATACTGAATAAGCCATAGCTGGAACCTATTGACAAATAATTCGCAATAAGGACTTATGATGACTGGTCACTAACCATAAGCAACATGTGTAAGACGAAAGCATAAATAGTTAAAACCTGACCATTTGCCGAGAAGCCATACCATAACTAAATAATCATTCAGCTAAAATGCGAGAGCTGCACTTGCCGATATGCCACTGTGTCAAATACAATGCGATTTAAATGTGAAGTTTAGGACCTATTAACCAGTAGAAGTTATAAAGGCAGTGAGTACCTGTAAAAAAACTATTCAAAAAAAATATTCCATGATCAAATTTTCATTATGTAATTAATTTTTCGATTGAATGCCTTGGTCTGTTAGCACATTATTTGGCTGATACTAAAAAAGGGGAATCCTCCTTTTATAAATCTTTCATCGCTTTGTCAATCGATCACCTCCTTCAATTGTGTCGCTTTGATCCTTATTTATATCATTAAAGTTAGGATCTTATACTTATATATTTATATTGTGTAAGTGTATTTGTACACCCATTATAAGGTTTCAGTAATGAAATCATACATAATATAGAAAAGATTACAAACATTCATTCAACTTTAAACGATAATTACCAAAAAATTGAAAATGTGATTGTATTAGACCTTACATTTCTAGTATATAGAAAAAATCCTCAAAATAAGGTCTAAAAATGAAAACGATCGGCCTTCCACCTTAACTTCATATAAAATGTCAAAACAAAAAATATGTTCTTTCCATATTACAGGGTATATATTGATTAACGCTATGGAGGTGTAAATTAATATATTCGACCTGTCATTTT
>NC_051846.1:82988916-82996660 GCF_002237135.1 Teleopsis dalmanni
CGGCCAAAATATAGAGAAAATATTTATGTTTAAGAAACAATTTACAAACAATGAAATTCAATGCAATAATTTAACATTCAATCGAATTTTAAGTACCGAACTAGAAGTGCGCACCGTCATCCCAAGCCACGAGATGTGAAATACGCGTAAGCCGAGCTTCGAGCTTGAGGCCTTGGTTGGAGAAGATTTATTTCAGGCATAAGCCGACTTAAGCTGCATTGACTTATGCTTAAACGTAAGCCAAGGAAAACTAAGTTAAGCTGCCAGAATTGAGGCAGAATAAAAGACGAAAGTCGTTCAATAATTTCGAGTATTTATGAGCAATGGCAGCAGCGTCACTGGCCCGGCTTGATGGATTTCAATTGTCACAGTTCACCCGGAGACCACGGCACAATGTAAATAAATTTGCGCACAAAAGATTTACCAAAACAAAATTCATTTTCTTTACAATACACCGAAATGGGTGGGCAATGAGAAAAATGTTGTATCTTTTGCCATACAAATACTGCAAAGTTATAGTAAAGTTACTATATAGTTTTACACCAGAACATTAATCACAAAAAAGAATAATATTTCTTTTATTTATATCGGAGAGCACAAAGAAGTTTCACTTAAACCGAAACGGCCAGAATTGATTAATAGAAAAAATGTAGTACTCCACCAAGTTAATGAAAAACCCCATACAAAATTAGGAACATACCAAAATCTATTAAAGCTTAAGTGCGATATATTAACACACCCATCAGTATATCCCGTCTCGACAAGGTTTTTGGAACCCTTTGCTTCAAATAAATTAGGTTAGATTGTGCCAGCGATCCAGAGAGATCCACTTACGCCTATGGACTAATTTTGTTACCGTATAAGGGATATAGTCAGAGATTTAAAGTCAGCTTGAACGAGCGATTTGGCAAAACTTAAAATGCTATTCAATGAGAGGTCTTGCAGTTGGTCAAGGTTTTTAAAAAAGGAAGCCCCTAGAGTAAGTAGTAAGTAGAAGACGGCGTCGCGTATGTGTTGGGCACGAACAAAGCCACTTTCACGTCATTTTCACAACAGCGACAGATATATATCAAGTGGAGATTTAATTTTTTTGCATGTTTTCCTAATCCTCGCTTCAAATAAGGTTGTCAAAAATTACCTGAAACAGATTTTTTCAACAAATAACAAAAATTTTGTGATCGTGATATCATACTATTCTCAGAAAGATGATGAAGCAGATCAGTATGAATAGCATATATTAAATTCAATAAAATATTTATTCACTATGATATAATTATCATTTATTTCCTTAAAATACGGAAATTATTTTCCGAACTTAATATTTTAAATACACAAATATTATGGTAGCCGCTGACCGTATAAGGCCCGTAGGACATGCTTTGGATACTCCTGATCTAATCAATGCACGACTTACACATACTAGTTGCGGTTAGATGGCTCTTTTGTTTTTTTGTTGGCCTAATTAATCTAATAAGATCACAACTATAACTCAATATCTGAAGAAGTTATCTATATCGGCACACTATATAGTGTAAAAGTTGGCTATTACTGAACCTACCGAAATCGGTTGTCAAATCTACGTTCCCATGAAAGTGCAATCGGTTCAGCCCAATTTTCAGAACTCAAATACTGAAGTACATATACTTAAGCATGTACTTTTTCATAGATTCGAATTATTGCTCAAAGCCACAAATGCAGTAACACGAGAAAGTGTTAAGATAATAAGATACTAAAATGCGATAATTTAATACCGAATTTACAACACTAAAATTAGGATATAAATCTTTATTATAAGATACAATAATTTTTATTATTTTCTTTCACATTTCGGTATTAAAAAGCTTTCTTCTGGTTAATTTGAATTGCAAAACAATAACATTTAATTAAAAATATAAACTAAATCCTTGATTGTTCAGTCATAAAGTAAACGCAGCGAGCAGGCCATAATCTGTCTTGGATGTTAGTTCCTCTGAAATTTGCATTCATCGAATATACGAGCTCATAAAATATTCACAAAGCATTATTTTTATAGAGTCATTCGTATTATGTATCTTAACTACTTGATGCAAATTAGTCTATTTACTAAAATTTAATCGCGCTTGCAGAGTCGAAGATTAAATGCTGTTGGCGAGGCAGAAATTAGAAATTGCTTTTCTTAAGTGCGGATTAAATTGGATGCTCCGTAAGCCGTAAGTCGCTGCGAAGTTTTATTCCGGGCGCGTAGCTGAAAAGTAAGTGACCAATTCCCATAACGAATTGGTGTAGAAATTTTTACCATTATTTCGCTCATAGTATATGCGATTATAATCAGCGACACCAATAAAATGATTGCTCAGCTATCGGCAACAACAATCAAAACAGCATGTCGAGTCTGTTCGCAACATGCGCGCGCACATCTTTTCATCGCACTCACAGATACTAAAGACTTTCTGCATCCATTTTTACGAGTATCTCAGTACATATTACGTACATTACGTGTATCGTCGACAGGTACGAGTAGAAATGTGCAAATGTGCAAATGTGACTATGTGACTATGTGACTGTGACTTTTTTCTCGCTAGTATAACTTTTTCTTTCTAATTGTAAGTCATGGAGTGTAAGTGTGACACGACAGTCCCAAGGGGCGTGTTTGTTGGAATTGTTAAGAGCAGCTAGACAAACTCAACTAGTAGATAAATTAAAACTTAAAATCATTTTCGTCATATTTTACGTATTTCATTTGCAGTTGCAATTCGATGAAAATATCAATCAAAATGCAAAATGCAAAATGCAAAATTAGAAACAAATCGTAAATTAAGAATTGCAAAAATGCATTTCGAATGCATTTCGCATATAACAAAATATGTAACATGAGTTTCCGCCATTAATGCAGTGTGATTAATTATTTTTAACTAGTCTTTTTCTGTGAAAAAAATCAAGTAACTCGTACACAAAATCATAAAATTATATAATAAATAATATATCGAAATATATTTAGCCAATATCTTCATCAATATTTTATTTGAAGTTGGTGCATCTTCTTTGAAAAATATGAAATATTATTGCATATATTCTCCGCGTGCAATTCTACACGCCTAATTAAAACAAATATATGGAAAAATTAATTATTTATTAATTTTTTTTATTTTTACAACTATTTTGGTTACAAAAAAAAATGGAAAATAATAAGTACGTCTTATAAGCTAACATTAGACACAAATAGATGAAAAGAGTCTTCTTTCAGACTCACTAAGTTTTTAACGATAATGGAACAAATTACAAAAAAACAAAAATTAATAAATTTAATAACAATTGTAATAAATTTTAAATAAATAACAAATTAACAATTTGCAACTATATTATGTATACTTGTATATAATAAATATTAGAAAATAATAAATAAAAATTTTGCACTGGCATTCGGCTCAAATCACGAAACTCTCAAACAGATTACCAAAGATATTGCACTAGAATGTTAAATATATGTATAATAAAATATAATTATTAATAATCAATAATATTTATTAACTATAAAAAATCACCTTTCATTTTCATAAACAAATCGTAATTATTTTCCGAACTAGTCTATATTTTGAAGAACTTTTTCCAATTTCGATACTCTACGATATATAATATATACATCAATATAGCTTAGAGACTTAAAGATAGACATTTTAAAAAAATTTGTTTACAAAAATTTGAAAACAAATAAGCACAGTATAGAAGCTAATAACGAGTAATCCTGACTAGGCTTAAAACAGCGGTGAATGCCCTAAATATGCTTCCTGACGAACAATTCGGGTTTAGGGATAATCTCTCCACGGAACTACAACTAGCCAGAACTACGCAGCTGATACAAACCGCTCTAAGTAAACGGGAGTCAACTGGGATGATTATATTTGACATAGCCAAAGCTTTTGACAAGGTCTGGCATGATGGTCTAATAGTCAAATTGGCCCGTTTTGGGATCCCTAGTGGTTTGACTAAAATCATTGGTAGCTTCCTGCAAGAAAGGTCCTTCCGTACTAAAATTAACAGCACTCTTCGTCCGCCCGATCAATAGTAGCAGGTGTACCTCAAGGGTCGCCTTTGTCTCCCACATTGTTTAATGTATATACGGCAGATATCCCCACCTTAAGTCCCACGTCAATGGCGGTTTACGCAGACGACACGTGCTTGATCTACTCGGATCGGGATGCCATAAATGTAAGCAACACTTTACAGGGAAATATAGACCTTATGGTGGAATACTTCCAAAAATGGAAGATTAAAATTAATAATGACAAAACCAAGGCTATATTTATAACTCGAAAAGGAAGACAGCATCCTCCAAGAGTGAGTGTTTGCGACACGGAGATACAGTGGGAGGATAAAATAAAATATCTGGGGGTCACTTTTGACAAACGGTTCAATTGGCTTAAACATTTGAAATACAAACGAAATAGCTGCTCTAAGATTCTACATTTATTAAAGCCACTATTTAATAATTATCACTTCAACTTTAAAAACAGAAAGTTACTTTAGACGCAAGTAATTAGACCTGTACAACTGTACGGATATGTCACTTATAGCAAAGCCTCAAATACTACCTTAAAGCAATTACAGATAGCTCAAAACCTGGCTTTAAGAAAACTGTTTAGGATTCCATGGTATATTAGATCAACTGACTTACATAGAGATCTTAGGATTGACTCAGTGAAAAAATATATCAGAGACAGAGCTCTAAAATTATTCACTAAAGGTTATATGCTAATAAACCCCGCCCTGACAATCCTCAAGTCCATTTCTGGACTCTCAGGAAGATATGCTGATTTAAGGTCCGTCATCAACTAAAAGACAAATAAATGATATGATTTTTGTTTAGCCTAGTTAACGCCTAGCACTAACTCAGGAAGAAGAAGCTAATAGTGTGTTTCCACTGCTTACTTAGTAAGTATAACTTCATAAACCAAACAAAAAACTTCCTTACTTAAAAATAAAGTAAGAAAAATTTGACCAAAAATGTCAAAAACAACCCTTTAAAATAAATTTCCCATAAGGGAAACTACAAAAATTTTAAATATTTATCATATGTTTTATGTGTTAAATGTAATACTATGTTCAGACACACCTTAATTTCACAAAAATGTCAATTTCATCTTCGTTGAAATTAAGTTGTTTTTTCCATACAAAATTCAGTTTTAAGGTTAGAACAAAATTAAGGAAAATTGCCTTAATTTCATTGAAGCGAAGACAGAAAATAAGGGATATTTCAAATGCAACTATGCGTAAGATAAATTTTAAGCAAAAAATAAAAAAAAGGAAATTTTTTTTAAATAAATGTCAGTGACAGTTTATTTTAATAAAACTGAGAAATATTTTAAAAGTAGTAAACATTTTTCAATTCCAAAACAGAAAAAGAACTGTAACTGTTATCAATTTAAACTAGAGTGAAAGATAATAATTCACATACCTGAAATCCACTAAAACTAATAAAACTACTGAATGCCATCCTTTATAGTTATAATAATCAACTTTCAAAGTTTCCCAGACACAAATCGTATTTGGAGCATTTAATTTTTAAGATTCGATTTGAAAACGAAAAACATATGATTTCCTTAATTTGGGACAGTATGAACACTTTCAAAATTAAGTTAATTTCATATTTACGAAATTAAGGAAATTTGGCTGTCTGAACATAGTATAAACAAACAAACTGAGAAAGTAAGTATTTAATAAAATCTTTGTTTTTATTAATTGAATATGTAATGGATCTGTAAAATATATATACATAAATGATTTAATATATTAATTAAATATTTATTTTTTTGTGTATATATAAAGTGAAAAGTAGTAGAATCAGTGACCGGGTTCAAAAGATCCACGGATGTGGAGTGGTATAATGGGGACATCCGCTCATTGAAGAATAGCGCGGAATATTGGAGGGGTTTGAACCTTATGACTTCAAACCACAAAAGTCTCTACCTAGCAATAGAAACGTAAGATGGAGGGTTATGCAACCGAGTGAGGTACCGTCGGGCGATTGCTAGAAACTACTCATCGACGCGAGTGAATTTGGGTTTAGCGTAAACGCCAACCCGCGAGTATCCTTAAGATTTCTTTTAAATTGGCACATCATAAATTCATAAATTTATATTCTTTAGAATGTCTTTTTAAGAGATACAGTATTTGAAACTTTAATAACAAATATAATTTAAGCAAATGACACAAGTAATAAAAAACAATGGCCGAAAACATCTGAACGTCACGGAAACCTCGTAAAAACTACATCTAAAATCTTATATATTCCATACTTTCTCCACTCCCGTAAATATACTACAAGTACCTTTATGCTTGTTTCCAAACCTAGTAAAAAATTAATGATCTACAAATGAAATCATATTATCTAAGAGGCTCAATTGAAGCTGCATTTCCCCAGAAGATTTAGTCGTTGAAAATCGTTCTATTCAAGGCTCGGTTCTGCACGCCACTGACATTTGTGAGCCGATCTAGTTTTTTAAGGCAAGCAAGGTACAATGAAACAACATCCCAATATAAACTTTGTCAGGGTGTATCACCATTCGGTCTAGGGACATTTTTTTCTATTTAATAAAAAATAGTATTTTGTGTATATTTTTATACCAAATATAAATAATTTACAAATGCTGCTTCGAAATAAATCTTTGAAAATGATTTGTCACACTATTTTTATTAAAACGATGGTGTTTAATGGCGAAATGGTTATTAGCTTTGCATGTGTAGTCATCAACCGCTTCATCAATTTGTTCAATCGAACTGAGTATTTATTTATTACCTCTTCATTTACGATATTTTTTTAGATTCTTCAACTTGTAAAATTATTTTTATTTTAATTTTTAAAGTTAATGCCAAAAAGTTTTGTCAGAGTTTTGATAACAGGAGAATAAAAGGAAGATAGTCGTAAACTATGTTGCAGCTATGGTTTCCTTTAATGACCGCCAAATCAATTTGATCTGAAGTTTATACATTGAGTGAATGCTAGTGGATTGCATGTCCATATTGAAATTACTGTCAGATGCAGTTGACAGTCGACAACATTTGGGATATATCAGCGAAGTGTCCCAAAGAGTGACAAAATCAACGGTCAGTCGAAATTGGAATAGAGATAATAAAATAATTTCAAGTTCAGTTCAGTTTTAACTACAAATCGAGATGAGATAGCTGAGAAAACGATTGTAATTAGTACTTCTATTATACATTTATGAAAAATATCTAATAGGCTCTTTGAGAGATATTTAAAGAATGCGTGTAAACTACAGTAGATCCATAACATTCTTTACTGTCGAGGGCCTTGTATTGTAAAACTTATACCCATAAATTCGAAAATAGTTTTTAAAACCTAAATAGATTTCAGATATAAGCGAATCATCCTTATTGCTTTGCAATGAGTCTAGTTTTTCCAGTCCATATTGGTTTAATCCTTTTTTATTCCGGTGACATACTCTGCGGTTACACATATATTACGGATTAATAGTCTAACCTCTGACATCACTAGTACTTACACTTACACTAATGTTTAATGGTCGCACATTGTAAGAAGTACATTATGATGGAGTTGCGATGATCAATAAGAATTGGAATCTATCAATCGCCTTATAAGTCTTTGCACACGACTACACCTCCAGTATCTTGGAAATTGTTTATTCACTGACCTATTATCGGATCTTCTTAATTTTGAAAAATCAAATAACTTAACAAGTATAATATTTGGAACTATTTTAGAAATAATGATAAGTATATATATCAT